>NC_054701.1:30228117-30450617 GCF_016097555.1 Gigantopelta aegis | reverse complement strand
TATACAGACACTGATATTCTAAAAAAGAATATAGGCTTACTTTGTATATGTAAAAGACTCGTAGGAGGGTCATTCTACAGAAAGCGTCACTTTTCTAAATCAAGGGGTCCAACCTAAACCGTATGACACATGCTTGAACTTCGTGTACCACTACCAAAATGGCGGATAAAGCTCGCTTCGCTACACGACGGTGAGTACATTTTGTCTTACAGCTACATGCTGGATGCCTTTCTGATTAAAATAATATTGCGATACGGCTCTAGAATGAATATTCTATCCATTTGTTTACTTAATTCCCGATTTTGTTAAATCACAAAAAAGCTATTGAAGAAAAACCTCGTTGTTTTGACGGCCAAAACAAACATGATCAAAAATTTTGGTGCTATTTTAAGGAAACGAGTTATATTTATACACTTAAAAGGTGTCTTGATGAAAGTTTGCATACCATGGAATTTAAATTAAGCAAATACGTTTTGGAACGTCATTATATAATTATCCATCCAGTAATTTTCTTATAGTTTAGGCATATCTTCGTCTGCTCCCACGGGTTTAGGACACCTAATCGTATTTTCCAAATTTTGTTTTTCAGAACAGTTTGTGAAGACTGCGGCGAACTATACTCTGGAAGGTCTGCCGTCCGCAGACATGTGGTTGTCCATCACGGCAGACCAGGCGGGTACCAGTGCACTGACTGTGGACGAGTGTTGTTAACTAGGAGTCATCTCCAAGGACACCGCGTTTCCAGATTCATTGGAATGAATGATCTAGTTTTTATATATTGTTTAATAAATCGACATTATAATGCAATGTAGTATTAGTTTGTTGTTAGTCCCCCACTGGACACCTAAAACAGCAATCCTAGTATATGGATGCATGCCGTGTATCTCGAATAGGTTACTGTGACCTTGACTGACCCTTGACCTACATCTGGGGGTTTTCAGAAGTGTTTAGACAAAATTTAATGACAATATGACGTAAGTTGTATTGTGTACATGAAAGCTCCTCAACGAGTGACAGTTGATTATTGTATTTATTTCACTCTCGTTAGTTAAGACATGGGTTTTAGTCTTAGGTGACGTTTTGAAAATTAACTAACGTGAGTGACATAAGTAAGATGGTCAACCTTCACGAATTAAGAAACCTATTTCATAAATGAGGGGATTTGCATTACATTTCTGGTGCCATTCTACTAAATTTTGTTTTTAATTTTTTCAAGCTGAACAGAGAAAAATTAGGAATTACAAATGTTACGTCACATTAAAAATACTGCATCACAATTCGTTTTTATCCAATCTAAAGCCTCTGAGATGTTTGTCATCTGGAATGTGATAACCTAAATGTTTCATTACTGCTGCCAGTGGTATCACATAGTGTCAGTGATATAACACGAGCAGTTTCAGGATAAATAGACTATTCAGGCAGCCTTTGAATATAAATGTACATGTAACCAAATCATAAACATATATAAGCATTCACAGGTCTCGAATAATACTTGGGTGTTTTTTTTAGGGTTTTTTAGAAATAAGAACGCATTTGAATAGTTGAAACTTAGTTTATGTGTACATTTTAATTGCATGTAACATCTGAACATATGAGCATTTGTCCTTGATTCCAAGTCATAATGAAGGAATCAAGTATCTTTCCTTCATCCACCTTGTAGTTGGCACGTGCAGGTTGAACTCCTTGATGTGGTCCAGGATATATCCCGGCGAGAAATCCCTCTCATGAATCTGATAAACTGACCTCCATAAAAACGTTCCTGTCCAAAACAAGTCCTTGTTGGCATCAGAATACCCCATGCAGGATGAATTACCGTGACAGTGCCATTTTAGCGTATCTTTAAATAATACATAGGAAATGTTTTCTTTTGGGGGTTTTGTGGAACAAAAGCCATTTTGAACACTGCTTCTGAAGAGTGACATTGTTTCTGTTATATCATCAGTATACATGTCTGTGTCAAGGGACGGTTCATCTAACACTTGAAATGTATGATTATCATCACTGTCATTTACACTCTGAGATGCGAATGACAACGTCTTCCTAAATCGCTTTTCTCCTTTCTTTTGTGATGATCTCTGCTGTGGTGGTGTTGGAAATTCCTTGTTGGATGTAAGATTTACATCTATAGGTGTTGATATGGAAGATGCTTTCTTAAATGGATTGAGGAAACATTTATTTGTGCAATTTGTGACGTCTGAGGTACGACGATTACACAGCCTTTTGCCAGAACTGGATCTTCTAGGTGTCAAGACGGGAAACAACTTTCCTCTTTCGTTATTGGTAAAGGCTTAACTTAACTGGCTTCTTTTTGTATTTCCCCATTACTGAAGAAAAAAAAAACACGCCTTAAGTTGAAAAATATAATCACGATATTTTAGGGATACAAATTCAAATATACTTTTTTTGAAGTAAACAAAATCTTGGCTTAAACCAGGGGGAGCAGACGAAGATGTGCCTAAACTATAAGAAATGTCTTGGATGAACAATTATAAAATTACTTTCCAAAACATATTAGCATAATTTAGCTCCCAGGGTGTACAAGCTTTCATCATGACACTTTCAAGGTATATAAATATAATGTGTCATTAAAATAACACCAAATATTTCGATCATGTTTGTTTTGACCGTCAAAACAACGAGGTTTTTCTTCAATAGCTTTTTTTTGGTTGAACAAAATCGAGAGCCGAATTCATTCTAGAGCCGTATCGCAATATTATTTTAATTAGAAAGGCATTCAGCATGCAGCTGTAAGACAAAATGTACTCACCGTGGTGTATCGAAGCGAGCTTCATCCGCCATTTTGGTAGTGGTATATGAAGTTCAAGCACGTGTCATACGGTTTAGGTTGGACCCCTTGTAAATACAAATTCAAGATAAAACAATTAAAAGATATAAATATTTATTGTTAACTTTTGGAAAATAGATGAACAAAGAAACATAAAATTATATCTGGCCACGCAGAACTGTAATCGGCCTGCACGTGCAGATACATATTACTCTGTGAACAAGTTCATTATGTCATTGGTGTTACCGGACAAGTGGGGTAGTTCAGCAGTGTAATCCAATTGGTTTATAGTGGCCAAGTGCACATGGATGTGTTATTTGGGTGTCTCTAATAACATATATGGAATAACTTTAGAATTAAAAACTATCCAAGGGTGTAATTGTGCATTTCCACACGGATATCTGTGACTTAAATTATACACTGTGGCAGTTTTAATTATTTAAAAATATGGAGTCCTTCAAAATAAATTTAATCAAAGTCATAAAGGTAGAAGGTATGCTTTCCTAAATAAACAATTTAAATTTCAAAAATAAAGTTTCTTGAGAAATGACAGCTAAAATATTCTTGCGTAAAACTAATGGCAAAACAAGTAACACCAATGACAATGTGTAACACCAGTGACGTTCAAGACTGTATCCTGGAAATACTATTATTCTTGAAACTACCACTACACTACTTGTAATTAATATTTCCTTAAATGTTTTTTTCTTCTGTTTTTTCTTCTTTAGCCTACAACTATTAAAGGCCTATTAGAATAATTGTGTGTTTCTGTATTGATAAGATACGGCCAGTCAGACAGTTTTAAAAATATACTAAATTAAGATACAGAATTTTAATTTTGTTTATATATTAAATTAAAGATTTATTAATTCATTCATTTATGTAGTTATTTTCGTGTTTATATTAAGGCTCAAAATCTATTTTACTGTATACTTGTATTCCCAGTAACGAGTAAAATGTTGTACTCCTACTTTTGCTTTTACGCAAGCGCTGCAAAACTCTAAATGTTCCAAATATTTTCAGAAAACGAGGACGCCTTCTTTATGATAAAGTTAACCTCTTAAACAGGAAAGGTAGTAGTTTCTAACTGCGTTTAGCATTTGTAAAAATAACATTTTCGCGCATGCGCCGTTCGACATTTTCAATTTTTAAAAATAACTATATAATAAAATATATATTTCTGAACTATACACAATGGACGAACACTTTTGTTTATTTTTTGTTTAAAAAGAGGAAAAAAATCAGTTTGTCCGGTCCGCGTTTTACCAACGGTTCCACAGGGAACGCCTTTTTTTCATACTATGAAATTTACTACATGCTATTTATTTCTGAGCCGATTGTTTTATTTATTGGACACAAAAATAGTATTTATTTTTTATTTCCAAAACACTTTTACTTGTCTTCTTACGTCAAACCAAACAGGAATTATTAACAAAAAACCACTTATATTGTAGAAGGATGGGACGGACTATAGTAGCCTAAGCTTAATGGTTTTAAGGGTTTGTAAAGTTTTGTATTTAGATACTTACTTGTCTGAACTTTATTGTTAATGGAAATCTTCACTAACTGTGAAGAAAAACCTCAGAAATGAACGACAAGCAGACCACAAATCGGATGTTAATTGCGCGAACCAAGCATAACGCAGTTAAGGACGTTGAAGATATACTCTTTACATTCCAGCAAAACATTTATTTTACCCATAGTGCCTTTATGCAACTATGATTCTGGACAAGTCCCTTTAATTTTCAAATCATCTTCACTAATATGCAAAGCGAGGAAAACGGCATCTTATTCAAACTCATTGTCATTGGTGTTACTCAGTACTTGGTAACACCAATGACAGGTAACACCAATTACAAATAAGTACATAATTAATTCATGCTCTCTGAAAAAAAAGAGTTGAGAAAACTGAAAAAGTGCATGTTGCAGCAGACATACGATGTATACTATAACATACAAAAAGTTTCTTAAAATTATTAACCATTACATAAATACGATCGTAACACCAGTGACATTCATGACATTCATGACATTTAAAGAAAACTATTCACAACTGTTCATATGTCTGATGATTTTGACAAATAAGTTCAATGGCCGATATCTATCGGTGGAATGTTTCATCCAGAGAGCATTTAGTTTTCTTTTGTTTTCTCATAAGTATATACAGTAACACCAATGACATAAAACTCCAGGGACAAGCTTATATTGCCCACCATCTTTTGAAAGAAAGAAATGTTTTATTTAACGACGCACTCAACACATTTTATTTACGGTTATATGGCGTCAGACATATGGTTAAGGACCACACAGATTTTGAGAGGAAACCCGCTGTCGCCACTACATGGGCTACTCTTCCGATTAGCAGCAAGGGATCTTTTATTTGCGCTTCCCACAGGCAGGATAGCACAAACCATGGCCTTTGTTGAACCAGTTATGGATCACCGGTCGGTGCAAGTGGTTTACACCTACCCATTGAGCCTTGCGGAGCACTCACTCAGGGTTTGGAGTCGGTATCTGGATTAAAAATCCCATGCCTCGACTGGGATCCGAACCCAGTACCTACCAGCCTGTAGACCGATAGCCTGCCACGACGCCACCGAGGCCGGTCTCCCCCATCTTTTGAATACGGAAAATATTTACAAGGTTCCTTCATAAGTGAGTAAGTCAGCCATCAGTACGTATTACATTAAAGGTATTCAGTGTTATGTCTTCTCTTTTATATTTTAACAGTGCATACATGTTATGTATAGTGTTGTGCTTAGGACAGGTAACACCAATGACATTTTACACGAATCTTGAATAAACTCTCTATCAAAGCCAATTACCAGAAGAAAAAAAAATGCCATGACAGGATGATATTATTAATAAGGTATCGTTACAGACAACAAATTTAGTTTTCTATATGTAAATAAAAGTGACACTTTTTGTAGAATGATCCAGGAACGATGTCTGGACAACCTCTAGTGGCGGGTACAAGCCATAATTTTATCTTTATATATATATAGTGTAGGACGAACAAATTTAAAAATTTTGTTGAGTGGGGGTATGTGTGCGTGTGTGTGTGGCTGTGCCACTACTACCATCACCCTCCGGTTCCTACGGTCCTGTGTATTAATAGTCGTTTAAAAGGCTCTACTAGTCGGGAACAGGTTATAATACGTTACCCAAGACAATTGCTTTAAAGCAATTTCCAAGTTGGTGGCTTTAATATATTTTTCTTTTAATACAAGGGGGCGGGACGTAGCCCAGTGGCAAAGCGTTCGCCTGGTGCGCGGTCGGTTTATTTCCCGTTCTAGTCGGTCCACCACGACTGGTATATCAAAGACCGTGGTATGTGCTATCATGTCTGTGGTGCAAATAAAATATCCCGTGCTACTAATGGAAAAATTACCAAATGTTTGACATCCAATACAGCCGATGACAATAAATCAATGTGCTCTAGTGGTGTCATTAAAAGAAAACAAACTAACTTTTAATACAATTTGTTTTAATGTTCGCTATTGCGGTCACAAATGTGTGACCGACCTTTAGAAACACCCAAAACCTTCGTCCAGACAGAAGATCGAACAAACTGGATAGAGAGAGTTAATGTTTGTTTTGTTTAACGGCACCACTAGAGCACATTGATTTGTCAATCATCGGCTCTTGGATGTCAAATAGTTGGTAATGTTGACATATAGTCTTAGAGGGGAAACCCGCTACATTTTTTCCATTAGTTGCAAGGGATCTTTTATATTCACCATCTCACACAGGACAGCACATACCACGACCTTTGATATACCAGTCGTGGTGCTCTGGCTGGAACGAGAAAGAGCCCAATGGATCCAACGACGGGAATCGATCCTAAACCGACCGCGCATCAAGCGAGCGCTTTACCACCGAGCTACGTCCCGCCCGAGAGACAGAGAGACAGAGAGACAGGGAGAGAGAGAGAGAGAGAATGAATGAATGAATGAATGAATGAATGTTTAACGACACCCCAGCACGAAAAATACATCGGCTATTGGGTGTCAAACTATGGTAATGCAAATAAAGTGATGATCAACATCAATATAAAAATTCAAGGTTTAAACAAAAACAGTGTAAAGAACTGTGCCAAAAATACAAATACAAATATCACAGAATTTTACGGACACCGAATTTTACTCTAAACTTCAATTTGTGCTGTATTGGCCATTCTCAAAGAGAATATTACACCCCTGCACCACGGTGAGGTTACAGCACGCGCAGGGGAGAGAGAGAGAGAGAGAGAGAGAGAGAGAGAGAGAGAGAGAGAGAGAGAGAGAGAGAGAGAGAGAGAGAGAGAGAGAGAGAGAGAGAGAGACGGACGGACGGACGGAGGGAGGGAGGGAGGGAGGGAGAGAGAGGAGAGAGAGAGAGAGAGAGAGAGAGAGAGAGAGAGAGAGAGAGAGAGAGAGAGAGAGAGACAGAGACGGACGGAGGGAGGGAGGGAGGGAGGAGGGAGGGAGGGAGAGGGAGAGAGAGAGAGAGAGAGAGAGAGAGAGAGAGAGAGAGAGAGAGAGAGAGAGAGGGAGAGGGAGGGAGAGAGAGGGACGGACGGACGGACGGACGGAGAGAGAGAGAGAGAGAGAGAGAGAGAGAGAGATACCGACTGTGCAAATACATCGCGGAGTACTCGTACATAATGTGTGTTACCTTTGTGGCGGTACCTGTGTGTAAATTACACCAAGTGTCGCGGTACGGGCCGGTATCAGTGACCTAGTTTTCAATCTATACGCCCCGTATGTGGTGTCATAAATGAACGGATTTGCTACATAGTCTTTGCTGCACTCCCCAAAATGTTGTTCACACGCAGTTTGTGATCGATCCAGAAATGGCAGGAGAAGAATCTTTAACGAACGTTTGTCAGAGCAACTTAGGGTACTGGTACGTTAGTAAGGTATGGTTGGTTGCTTTAGCTATACACGTAAAGTTGGATACTGGTACGCTAGTATGGTATTGTTGGTGACTTCAGCTGTCGTGTGCATCTAGTGTAACTTCATAAACTTACGAGGCAGGGGTCGGGGGAGGGGGTGTATTCGGACAAAATGAGCTGGACTAAAATCATTTCATCGCGTATACTATTTCCATCATTCTACCCAGTGTTCACAATATTACTTATAATTCATGTAAAAATGCGTATGGATTCATTTGCAACCCTATATATAGCTGTTTGGCAGTGAAGCTAATATTAATAAATGTTGTTATTCTGATTTGGGCATTTTCGTTTAATTTCGGGCAAAAGTCAGCTTGCCCTACCCCCTGCAAATATAGGAGCACGTACGCCTATGTGTAACGTAACTATTTCTTAGTATAAGCAAAGTAGGATACGGCGAAATTAGCTAGGTATTGTTGGCAACTTTAGTAGTACATATATCATGTGTAACTAGTACTTATAAGCAAAGTAGGATACTGGTAAGTTAGCAATGTATTTCGTAACTTTAGCTATACATTTAAAGTAGAATACTGGTAAGTTAGCAAGGCACTGTTGGTAACTTTAGCTATACATTTAAAGTACGATACTGGCAAGTTAGCAATGTATTGTTTGCAACTTTAGCTATACATTTAAAGTAGGATACTGGCAAGTTAGCAATGTATTGTTTGCAACTTTAGCTATACATTTAAAGTAGGATACTGGCAAGTTAACAAGGTATTGTTGGTAACTATAGCTGTACGTGTACCATATTTAATTAGTATATGCAAAGTAACATACTGTTAAGTTAGCAATGTATTGTTTGTAACTTTAGCTATACATTTAAAGTAGGATACTGGTAAGTTAGCAAGGTATTGTTGGTAACTATAGCTGTACGTGTACCATATTTAATTAGTATAAGCAAAGTAACATACTGTTAAGTTAGCAATGTATTGTTTGTAACTTTAGCTATACATTTAAAGTAGGATACTGGCAAGTTAACAAGGTATTGTTGGTAACTATAGCTGTACGTGTACCATATTTAATTAGTATAAGCAAAGTAACATACTGTTAAGTTAGCAAGGTATTGTTTTGCAACTTTAGCTATACATCCCAAAAAAAGTAGGATACTGGCAAGTTAACAAGGTATTGTTGGTAACTATAGCTGTACGTGTACCATATTTAATTAGTATAAGCAAAGTAACATACTGTTAAGTTAGCAATGTATTGTTTGTAACTTTAGCTATACATTTAAAGTAGGATACTGGCAAGTTAACACGGTATTGTTGGTAACTATAGCTGTACGTGTACCATATTTAATTAGTATATGCAAAGTAACATACTGTTAAGTTAGCAATGTATTGTTTGTAACTTTAGCTATACATTTAAAGTAGGATACTGGTAAGTTAGCAAGGCGCTGTTGGTAACTTTAGCTATACATTTAAAGTACGATAGTGGCAAGTTAGCAATGTATTGTTTGCAACTTTAGCTATACATTTAAAGTAGGATACTGGCAAGTTAACAAGGTATTGTTTGTAACTTTAGCTATACATTTAAAGTAGGATACTGGTAAGTTAGCAAGGTATTGTTTGCAACTTTAGCTATACATTTAAAGTAGGATACTGGCAAGTTAACAAGGTATTGTTGGTAACTATAGCTGTACGTATACCATATTTAATTAGTATAAGCAAAGTAACATACTGTAAGTTAGCAAGGTATTGTTGGTAACTTTAGTAATACATACATACATACATACATACATACATTCATACATACATGTCTCAATAGCTCAGAGAGCATCGTGGTTAGTCTTGCAATTTGCGGGCGATTCGGTGACACAGCAACGACATTTTGACAATTTGTGAGGCCAGAAAGGATTTAATTATCCCCTGCGCCATGATATATATATATATATATATATATATATATATATATATTATATATATATATATATATATATATATATATATATATATATATATATATATATATATATATATCTATAAATATCATGTGTACCTAGTATAAGCCAAGGATACTGGCAAGTTAGCAATGTATTGTTGGTAACTTTAGTAGTACATACATTGTATGTGTGTGTGTATGTATGTATGTATGCACGCACGCACACACGGAGTACAAACATTAAATAAATAAAACTTGGGCATAATCTGGTAGGCAGGGTAGGGGGTGTATTTTTTTTATTTATGACAAAAATAAATAAATTTGTTTTGTTTAACGACGCCACTATAACATATACTCTTCAAAAGAAGAAACGCAAAACCACATTGTCGTAACATTTGGAGAATTGATTTAATTATTGAATGGTGAGTCCGATAATTACCAAATGTTGCAGGATTGTTCACAATTCACTCTAGTCCATTGTGAGTAAGTGATAGGACACACCACCAAGGTCAAGGTCATCTGGAGTCAATACCGAGTGTGGCCTCCGCGTGTGTTGACAACTGCCTGGCAGCGCCTGCCCATTGAAGCAACCAGAGTACGGATGACGTTCCGGGGGATGGTGGCACACTCGGCCTGCAAGGCTGCTGCCAGCTCGGGCAGGGTCTGGGGCTGTGGTTGTCGCTGTCGGAGGCGTCGGTCCAACTCGTCCCATAGATGCTCAATTGGGTTCAAATCCGGTGATATCGATGGCCAAGGAAGGACATTAATGTTGTTGTTCTGTAGGAAAGCCGTTGTGAGACGTGCTGTGTGAGGGCATGGCGTTGTCATGTTGGAACACTGCGTTGGCCATAACTGGAACGATGTGTGGCCGGAGGATCTGGTCAATGTAGCCCTGTGCATTCAGGTTGCCCTGCACGTGGACCAGGTCAGTTTCTGCCAGTGTGTGAGATGGCTGCCCACACCATGACACTACCCCCGCCGAATCTGTCCACTTCCTGCACGCAGTTTGCCGCATAACGTTCACCACGACGCCTATACACGCGACATCTTCCATCATGACGTCGGAGCAGAAATCGGGACTCGTCACTGAACCACACCTGTCTCCATCGCAGTTGAGGCCATTGTCGATGAATCTGGCACCACTGCAGTCGGAGTCGACGGTGTTGTGGTGTTAAGATGACACCTCGAACTGGACGTCTGGCACGAATTCCTACCTCACGTAGGCGGTTCCGTGCGGTCTGGTCGGATATCCTGCGCAAACCTTGTATTGCTGCGGCTGTGGAGGTGGCAGTAGTCAATCGTTCCCGAAGGTGGCGTACCCGGATGTAGCGGTCCTGCCCTGGGGGTAGTGACCCGTGGTCGACCGGATCTAGGGAGGTCACGTGTTGATCCATGTTTGCTGGTAACGGTCCCACCAGTCTGGAGATGGTGCTTGGGGACACATAGAATGCCCTGGCAACGGCCGTTCTGGATTCGCCTGCGTCTAGTCGGCCGATGGCATTGTTTCTCTGCGGTTCACCGAGACGTGGCATGTCCTGGATTGTCAACTGTCGGCCAGATACAGAGGCCAGGCAAGCGAACACCCTGCACTTTTATACTGTCGGTGTTCATGTTGCACGTGCAGACAACGCACGTGCAGTGGTGACATAGTTTGCACGTGGCTGCGTTTTTGCGAATATTCACATTTTGGAACTTTATTGTACAGTAGCTGCGTTTTATCGAATGTAACCGTGGGAATGTGTTTGGGACATGCAATGACTTTATATTCACAAAGCATGAACCGGTAGGAAACATAAAATCGGAATTATAACCCATTTGTACCCTTTTGCGTTTCTTTTTTTGAAGAGTATATATTGATTTATTAAAAATCGGCTACTGGATGTCAAACATTTTGGTAATTTTAACACGGTCTTAGAGAGGAATCCCGCTATATTTTTCCCTTTGTAAGTAAGGGATCTTTTATATGCACAGACAGGATAGAATATACCACGGCCTTTGATACATCACTCGCGGTGCACTGGCTGGAACGAGAAATAACGCAATGGGTCCACCGACTGGGAAAATAAATAAATGAATAAATAAATAAAAGGGAAAATGTGGTCAGATTGTTCAAGTGGACAAGGCCACACACCCACTTCACAGTGAGTAATGTCCATGGATTAACATGGGAGATAAGTTTTTTTATTACACAAAAGATTAGTTTTACAAAACTACGTACATATTATCCATTACATCGGCGACAATTAGAGACGCATAGTGATGTTATTTTATCACAATGGACTATTTCAGCATTTTATCCTGGTACTGAGCCAACAGTAATACCAAAGAAGCAAGTTTCCTGAAAGAAAAGCAACAAAGAAAATGTATCAAGGGTAATCGTCTGCGACATATAAACTAACGGTTTCGTGTGCTTATATTTCGAACAATGTCCATCAAAGCTTCGCATTGTTATTTAACCACTACCTATCTGGATGGGGTTATTAAAAACTGAAAACAACCGGCTTTGTTTCTAAGTAACCTGGTCAAAACAGGGTGTACAGTGTCAGTGAACCTGAAAGGAGATAACAAAACATTATTCTGTTCGGACATGGTGCTGTTGTGTTCTTTACGACGGAATCGTCTGTCCTGGACACGAGTAAGTGTATTTACAATGTTTGGAATAATTATTCTAGTTGTGTTTATCAGTGACTATGATTTCATGTGTCAATTTATCAAAAAGAAGAAGTGCAATAGTAAACAGTTTTTTAGGGTCAGCTCGCAACAGAACCCGAGCATGGACACTAGTCGAAGAAGAGAGTTGAATTCATCTGTCTCAGTAAAAACTAACTTGGCTCCAACAACCAAAGACCCGACCGCTTTTTTCGCCATTCCACCCGTGCCTTTAAAATCGACGTCCGATTACGTGGCTAAAATAGCAGAACATGTCATACAAAAGTACATACATTATGAAGATAGAAAGTACACCGAAAGGATTGTCATACTGACTCCAATTCACAACGTTGCTAACCAACTATCGAAGTACGCCAAACTTTTGAAGTCGTTGACGTATCCTCACAAGTTGATTTCCATAATTTTCGGTGAGGACTGTAGTAAAGATTCGACGGTTGCTGCAGCTAAAGATACAGCTGCAGATTTACGAAATGCATCTTTTTCTCGCGTTGAGGTCATCCATTTTGATATTTACGATAAAAGTGAGTGCAACTGGGATAACAAGCGCTAAAAATATGTGCAGCTTTCAAGGAGAAAACATTTGGCAAAATCTAGGAATCTTTTATTCAAGCAAGGATTAAAAGACGAGGATTGGGTGCTTTGGATAGACAGCGACATCTCCAAATTACCCATTGATACCATCCAGCAGCTTCTGTCTGCAGATCAGAAGATAGTGGTACCAAATTGTTTGTATATCGATTCCTCAAACAAGGAGAGAGTCTTCGATAAAAACACATGGCGGGAAACTAAAATGTCTCTAGAACAACAGGAAAAACTCGGTCCTGGTGATCTGATGTTAGAAGGTTATTCGCAGACCCAGCGGCTCTATCTACCGGACCTCAGAGCCGAGGGTCGTGTTGTGCCGATAGATGGCGTTGGTGGTTGTACACTTTTGGTCAATGCCGATCTTCATAGGAAAGGTCTGAATTTTCCAGAAAATATTGTCGATCATCACATAGAAACTGAAGGACTGGCTAAATTGGCAAAACGTATGGGATTTGGCGTATTCGGCATGCCTTTCGTAAATGTATATCATTGATTTACTGGTTAAATGAAACTCTCTACTGAATAAAAGTAGTCCATCAGATTGTTCAATCGCACCTAAGCATGCCACTATTTACCAATATATTTGTACTTGTTATAATTTTAAAATGATTAAAGAACACACACACACACACACACACACACACACACACACACACACACACACACACGTATAATAAAGTGAAGACTTGTGTTATTGTAGATTCGGGAGCATGGCATGGCCACTTATCTGTAAATTGTAGCACACAAGTTATAATAATTTATGTATCGAAAAGCATGCCCAACCTCCATGTACACCGATAAGGCGCGGATTAAAGGAATTATCCTGGGCTTGTTTCCACGATAAGATCTTTTCGAATGACAGAGCCTTTTTTATGACCACAATATTATTACATATTAAATATATATATATATTTTTTTTAGATTAAACAGTTATCTGTATAAACAAGGTATTTGTTGTTGTCCAGTTTGTAGTAGTTTGTTACCAGCCTCGGTGGTGTAGTGGTTATGCCATCGGACTTGAGGCTGGTAGATACTGGATTCGTATCCCACCAGAGGCAATGGGGGATCTTTCATGCCAGTACCGGCCCCAATCCAGGGTGAGCGCACCGCTAGGCTCAGTGGGTAGGTGTAACGTCACATACACAGTTAAATACTTTATGCCATTGGACATTATCATCTTAATATTTGTAAGAAGCCCAAACTGGATTTTGTCTTCAAATAATTTTGTATGTACGAAAAAAACATTTTTTAGGAAATAAAATGAAATTAAACCTAGTACAAATAATAGAATGATCAGAAACACATTTAAAATACAGCCACTAATATTTTATGCAGAAAAATATATTTGACATGTAATTACAATTGTTAAAAAGTCTCTGTTGATAACATCTTAAAAATTGCAGCAAACTCAGGAATGTCCCTTTAAACCTACGTGCAATCATCAAAGGAAGATTTTAAAAGACATTTGAGAACTTGGTATTAAATAGATACAAAAAGTAAGGACATGACAAATAGTGGTGTGGTGCATTAAATTAAAAAATAAACCATAAACTAGTCATAACAGAGTACTAGCCTAAATTTTGCAGTTTATGAGTGTTGGGATTTACACACCAATGAAAAAACTGATCTGACAACCTTGATTTATATGCAATATTATTGACAGGTTGGTGGCAAAAAAGGGGTGTGGTGTTGTAAACTAATTGTTCTAAACCTGTGGTGATCTGTATTTTAATCAATAACTAGATCTACTAGTATGTCGAAACCAGTAACTGAAGTGAAAACTGTCTAACCCAGTATTCTATGAATAAAAGCCGATTTTATCAATTATTCTTCATTATGCTAGCCCCAGGTTAGTCAAAGAAACAATATATCACTTTAATTATATTTTATTTATTTTGATGTTTGGTTTGTTGTTTGGTTTGGTTTGGTTTGGTTTGGTTTGGTTTGGTTTGTTTTGTTTTGTTTTGTACCATACATTTATTATCTCCAGCCCACCATGACCTTGTCATGGTTAAGAAGGTGACAATCATAAAGACAGTTGAAAAGTTTGTTTTGTTTAACAACATCACTAAAGCACATCGGCTATTGGATGTCAAATATTTGGTAATTTTGACATATAGTCTTAGAGAGGAAACCCGCAACATTTTTCCATTAGTAGCAAGGGATCTTTTATATGCACCATCTCACAGACAGGATAGAGCACACCATGGTCTTTGATATACCAGTTGTGTTGCACCATTTGGAACGAGAAATAGCACAATGGGCCCACTGATGGGGATTGATCCTAGACCGATCGCGCACCAAGCGAGCACTTTACCACTGGACTACGTCCAGCTTCCCCCCAGTCATGAAGACAGATTCTACACTACCATTTCAATCCCATCATTTCAATCACTTCCTAACTTTAATGATAAGACAACAAAGCCTAACCTTCATATGTATAATGGACTCCAGTTTTTATTACTTTAAAATAAATACTAAAACCGCAGGACTAACCTTATCCTGTGGAACGTTAGTCAACAAGGAAGATGCATGAAAAATCAATAGTGTTCCACCCTGGCAATTATGAAAATGGCCACGGCAAAATATATACAATGGCATTTTCCTCAGCAATTTTATGTTTTAATATGTTAGAGAGGAGTTTTACTTTTAAATACACATGCATTACAACCAAAAAAAGAAAAGAAAAAAAAAAATTAATTAAGAAAAGTGACAAGAGAAAATTGAAAACTCCACAGCAAAATAAAGTCTACCAAAAATTTTAAAACACTGCTGAAATCTCCATGCCATTGTCGATTGTCGTGGTTAATTGCCAGGGTTAATATCTTCCCATTCAACACCAGTGCATGTGCATACACACAATGTTCAATCAACATATAATTTAAGTAGTATGACAAGTAACAGTGTACATAACAATTCAGTATTGAAACACACTGTAGAAAACACATTCATATCAAAACATAATTTCTATCGCTGAAATATGTTGCAAACATTGAGTGTTCACGGCTTTTAAAGTTACCTTATACCTGTATGTAACAGCTGTTTATTAAACATGTGTACAACAGTTGGCGAATGTTATGGTATGGAAAAAAACAGAGAAGAGATTCAGGAATTGTATAGACTGAAACAAGTACAAGTTTTCTCTCACATTAAAAAAATGTTAAGAAAAAGAAAAACAAAATTACAATAATTATTACATGAACTTCCAGGTTTGTTTCTGTTTCTTTTTTTCTTTTCTTTTTTTTGCTTGTTTTTTTAAAATATTTTTTATTAAAGGTGCTTTCTCAAAGTTGTAAATTTTCAATCATGCATTTAGTCATTACCGGCCTCGGTGGTGCAGTGGTTACACCATCGGACTACAGGCCAGTAGGTACAGGGTTCGCAGCCCGGTACTGGATCTAACCCAGAGTGACTTTTTAAGGGCTCATTGGGTAGGTGTAAGGCCACTGCACCCTCTGCTCTCTCACTAACCACTAACAACTAACCCACTGTCCTGGATAGACATCCCAGATAGCTGAAGTGTGTGCCCAGGACAGTGTGCTTGAACCTTATTTGGATATAAGCACGAAAATAAGTTGAATTGAAATTATAGTCATTTTTGTGCTTATATCCAATTAAGGTTCAAGCATGCTGTTCTGGGCACACACCTCAGCTATCAGGACTGTGTGTCGAGGACAGCGGGTTAGTTGTTAGTGACAGAGAACAGGGTGTAGTGGTCTTACACTAGCCTCAAGTCCAAAAGGCTGGTACATGTGTAGTTGTAATTATTGTCTTTCCGTAATTAATAGAAGAATATCAAAATTGTATTGCTGTTGAAAAGTATAAAGTGCATAGAAAATCTTCATTGCATATTTATTAAAATACCAGCTGATTTTGTCAAAAAGAAGCAAGTGAATAAATGAATATACAAATATTCAAATTAAAACACTGATTTGCATGTTAACCTTGGGGCTAACCATGTTGTAATCTTTTAAGACAAATGAATATTAAATAATAGGGATCATTATGCAACTTTGAAACTTCCCCTTTAAACCTATTATATATGGTGATTACTTTTGGAAACTGAATAGCGGAAAAGGTATGCAAAGCAGAACATTGATATTTTGCAACCAATCATTTTGATATATGGCTTACTTTTAAAATTGTGCATGATGCAACATGTAATGTGCAAAATACTATATCAATGAGAACCTACTCACCAGCTACCGTACACACTACAAATTACAATTACAAATTTTCACACAGCCCATTATTTTTTCCTTGGGGAAAAAATACTTCTTTATTTCTTTGAGTGTTATTTTTGCTATTAACTGTCTTTCCGAGAAAGCTGTCATGTGAACAATTTCTTCTGTAGAAGTGATTTAAAAGGAAAACTTAACATGTTAGGGGCAAAAATAAGACTATGTACTAAATATACAGAACTTCACATACGTTGTTTTTACTTCCTATTTATTGCACACGTTTATTTTGAGCAAGAATATATACCACGAGACCACGTAGCAGTCGAGTGGTATGTTCTTTAACAAAATAAACGAGTACAATAAATAGGAAGCAAAAACAACATATGTGAAGTTCTGTATTTATTACATACGTACCTCCTTTTATGTTTTACAAAACCGTTTTTTAATTTAACATCATAACAACACTTTGTTAAATCTATGATCAAAACTCCTTTCATGATTTACTTAACGTTAAGAATCATACTCTGCGGCAGCCTTATGTAATGTTTCAAATATGATGTGACGTCATTTGTACATACATCATACATGATGTCAGTAACTAAAAGGCGCTAACTGCAGTAAAAAGAAAAAGAGAATTCCCCATTTAAAAGTTCCGGTCCATATTGCACATATGTGCGATACAAAATAAATTTATCACATGGTTTCAAAATGTCTTTATCATTATAGTAAGATTGAATAGGTATGTACTAAAGAAGTGTATTTCACTGTGTAACAAAAGACTGCATGTATGGGCTGTATGAAAAGAAAATGGTTCTGCATTGCATACTTTTTCTGCTATTCCACTTCAAAAAGTGGGACTTTTTAAAAAATCACCCAACATATATGAATCACAAACTAGCACTTACTGGGTGGTTAAATGGTAAAATCAATTTAGATTTTTAACACATTTGGCACTAATAACATATGACCATTGGTAACCTTGACCTATAAATTTGCCACTAATAAGTGTATGTGGAAAATAAAACAAGTGTTTGTCAAACAATACTTTAGGGTACTAGTTAATCAATGTGTTACATGCTAACAGCAAATAATGTATAGAATAAATGAAAACACCTGCATTAACTTTTAAATGACTTAACCTTTATATGGGCTCCAGAAAATCATTGGGGGGGGGGGGGGGGGGCAATAACATGCGGCGGAATGCCAAGTGAACTTTGGGGGAGGTTTGCGGGGGATGAAAATTAATCTATAATAAAATTATAACTGTCGCACATTCATGAGGTTGGCGTGCATGCTATGACTTCATGAACAGTCATACCAAATACGAAAGCCATCCATTAAACAATGTTACTGACACACAATATACAATTACTTTAATGTCTATCAATATGCACTGTGTGCTTTAAACACTGGCAGCATAAAGTGCATCAAAATGAACTGAATGTCTTTGATGGGCATACACCAAGTACGGTTGTGATATAAGGGTCTGTTCAAATATTACGTAACGTTATTTTTGTCAAAATTAGACACCCTCCCTCTCCCCTTTAATGCTCCATAATGCTAGACCACAGGTACACACATTTAATTCTGAATAAAAAATATTATTGGTAGTAAATCTTAAGGCAGAGATGAATTTTACTTGTAGAATGTAGGAAATTACATTTCAGGATATCTATTTTTCAAAATATCTACTTGCTTCCACCGTGACTGACACCCCCCCCCCCCACCCCCAAATATTATGTCATGCTTGGAGACACCCTCTCCTTCCATTTACAAAAAGGTTATGCCATGGATATACATGTAATATAATTCTGATTTGCGATTTGGGAAAGCACAGATACATATTTCAACTCAATTTATAACCTTATTGTGTGTATACATCTAGCTATAGCTACCTACAATAAACATTATTGCCATGACAGACTATTTATAAAAAAAAGAGAACATTTTAGTAATAAATAAAGTTATATAACATAATGCTGTTAAATACACCCACCCATCCCTTAACACTACATAACATTTTGACCTACACCCACCCACCCCCTCGAGCGTTTTGTAATATTTGAATGGCCCTAACAAGATTGACTTGTTATCTGGGGCTTTCTAGTTGTTTTCATATGACTTAATGTCATAACTGGAACCAAACCAAACTACATTTTTCACTGACCAAGAAATACAGCCAAACAGAAATGGAAACGAATTCCAACTTTGGCATATGAATGTGCAATGGGTTTGAAGCAAACTGAAGTGTTTCATATGAATGTGCAATTGGTTTGAAGCAAACTGAAGTGTTTCATAACCAGGGGCGGGACGTAGCCTAATGGTAAAGCCCTCGCTTGATGTGTGGTCGGTCTGGGATCGATCCCTGTCGGTGGACCCATTGGGCTATTTCTCGTCACAGCCAGTGCACCACGACTGATATATCAAAGGCTGTGATATGTGCTATCCTATCTGTGGGATGGTGCATATAAAAGAACCCTTGCTACTAATGGAAAAATGTAGCTGGTTTCCTCTCTATGACTATAAAAAATGACCATATGTTTGACATCCAATAGCCGATGATTAATAAATCAATGTGCTCAAGTGGTGTTGTTAAACAAAACAAACTTTTTAAAAGTTTATTTTGGTTTCATAACCAAAGTTAGTGTAGCAACAAGTGGAAGTAATCACACTGAATGTGCATCACCTCATATCGCATCATTCTGTGTGTTTGGCGTGCCAGTGGTAGAATTCCAGGCATGTGTGCAGGAGGGTATTTTGGAGGAGAAACACCTTTGCATGCTCAAGCAAGTTTTGTTCTTTTTTAAATGTATTTTCTGGGGCATCACATTGGGACCTCTCTACAAACTTTGCTCACCACAATCTAGCCCCCCCCCCCCCCCCCCCCCCAACCTTCATAACTTCCTTAAACATTAAAAAAAAGAACAGAAAAAGACTGCTTAATGTTTTTCTAGGCTTGTCATAGCTGTTCTTCAAACTTTATAATGAAAGGCACTTGACAATACAAAAAACATTATCAGGCTATGGTGTTAAATATATATATATATATATATATATATATATATATATATATATATATATATATAAATATATATAATATATATATATATATATATATATATAAATATATATAATATATATATATATATATATATATATATAATATATATATATATATACATACACACGTATATATACATATACACATACACACGTATATATAAATATACACATACACACATTAAAATATATATATATATATTACACAGATACAAGAGTGGATAATATTTCTATGTTCATTTTAGACATGATATAATGAGATGAAACTGGTTGTGTTACTTGTGAACACTGACTGATGTGTAACAGTCTATTTTGGAATAAGCGCTCAGTGATTGGTTTGTTTTTAATCACTACACATTTACTTGATTAGGAAAACATAAAAGCATGCATACATTGAACATTCATCAATAACTAATAATTTAAGTATTTACATAAATAACAGCGTTCTATTTTTAAAAAATTAAAATTGATCATGAGCAACAATTGTACATTAATATGATTGCACATTTTGAGATTAGAATTTTACATAACATAATTCATAATATTTTCATTTTTTCAAGTTCAACAATTTGAACACTATTATTTAAACAACAGTGTAAGAATCTCCATGACAAACATATAATACAGTATTATGTATATTTGAGACGTATTAGAGTAGTTTTAATAAGCCAATGTGTATTTTCATGTGGGGGTGCTGTTAAACATTTAGTTTCAATAAGATAAAATATCTATTAAAGCAACAAAGCAGATCCATTTGAATCATGCTTGAAATATTAGCAAACTCATTCTTGAAATAATATAATAATCTATAAAATCATTACATTCCATCAATATTTACTAAGGCCAACTAGTATAATATGTTGTTTGCTGCAACCCAGCTAAGCCACAACAAAGCAAAGCAAACAGCTTTCTCTTTCAGCAATTTTTCTAATCAATAAATAATGTTTTTATTGGATATGAAAGCATATTTGTATATATGAATAGAAGTGCTGCTATTGTTGATACCGACGACTTGTGGCCATTTTCATGAGAGTTCAGTTGGTAAGGTGATGGATTCTCATACTTGAGGTCACCCACTTACAGGAGATTAAGTTATCTCTTACAGACACAAGCAATTTGTTTCTTTTTTAAAGGTAAATAAAAGTTACCCATGGTTTGAAAAATAGTTGGTCATGTTACAGTAAAGATTGACTTAGGGCCATTCAGTAACTCGTATGTAATGCAAAATTTGGCATTTCTAATACCCCTCCCCCAGTAATATTTTATAAAACCAGAATCATCGCCTTCTAAAATTACGCATTTATGTCAAAACCCCCTCCAGTTCCCTGTCACAATGAAGTACAATGTATTTTGACTTAAACTTCTGCATTTTCAGAGTATATTTCTTTTGTTTTTCTTTAGTAATAATAAAAAAATTATTTGTTAAATAACTGAATGGTCATAACTGAGTGCATTTTACTTTATGAAACATTGTTTTGAAAATGTTATGTAAATCTTAACAAATCCCTCTTCCCTCCCCCCAATTCTTAGTAAAGCACTCCATGACACCCCCTTTCTGCCCAAAAGCATGATATAATTGCTAAACTAAAAATTATGTTAAAAACATTTATTAATGGATCATGTTGAACGAAATCAAACACGTTAACTAAATGAATTAATGAATGTCTAATGACACCCCGCCACAAAGATACACAATGGCTATTGGGTGCCAAACAAAGACAAGTACCAGTTCAATTAAAAGACTAGACTAGTAAACAATATTCATTTGTATATTTTTATTCAAGACTGTTAGTGCAGAGAATTAGAATAGTTTCATATATTAAGTATTATTTGGCATGTGTGTTTTGGTACTATATTTAAATTCAAAAGAAACTATTCTATAAGTCAACCAACAAAGGTAATTAGTGGTTGAAACACTGCCGTCACAACCGGGTTTTTTCGGTTCTCCTCACCACGGGCCAGGAGATCTTTTTGTTCATTAGATCTGAAAATGTTATCACTTTCCATTTCTTATAATAATTTCATCGAGTCACATTGTTTAAAACTCAAATATTATGTAATAAACAGCATATTAGTATAAACTATATGTTCCCATCTAATGAATAAATTCAAAGTGTTAATCACCATTGCTCGAGTCAAAGCACAATTAGTATAAAGCTCAGAATACAAGCTCGGAGTTCCATTGAATACACCAAAACCATTATTAAAACCATTTGGTGAAGACAACCTTTCTACTGATGCCAGCAATTAAGTTCAGTCATTTTGACGATCACATTAACTTAGTCAACTGACATTATTGGTTATTTCTGTGAGAGTAGGTTTACTAAATGCATATTTCAAGGCTATTAATGTAGACTGGTGGGGGGGGGGGGGGGGGGGGGAAGGAAGACCCCATCCTCAACATTTATAAAGCAAAAGTGTGCCAAAACAGTTTGCACATATTTTCCAATATCAAGGTTTTTAAATGTTAAAAACACTTACACTAGTTATTATAAAATGTAAAATATTTTCATCTATTAATATTACCGCTTTTTGTTACAATAAATTACACATTACTTACAATTTCTTGCTTAAATTATCTTCTTCTTTTTTTGTGTGTGAATCCAATGTGTTTCTGGTCATCCTGATATTTACAGTAAGCCAACCCCAAATGTAAACTTTATGCAAAACAGAAGAAGTTACATACCTTGGAAACTAAAATCAGTGACTTTAATTTTTAGAGATGTTACATAACAATAATCCAGCCAACAAAAGTACCAATAAAACAAAAACTACACACCAAGAGGATTTTAAATATTACAAACTGTATATAACAATTCCAATAAATAACAAAATGGTGAAAATGTTTGTAAAGTCACAAAAGAAAACTCATACTCTAAATAAAAACTGGGCATTAGAATTGTTTCGGATGAGGCTAAAATAACGTAAAAGAGCAAAGTTGTAATTTGTGTGTTGACATAAATGAAATCAAGTTATGGGCCAAACTGTATCATTTCTCTTCTTTTTTTTATTCATCAATACTTAACGGTACCTCTCAACAAGTGTATTCCCCCCCTCCTACTATGCCCATAGCGTGGTTTGAACTTCCCAACAGCCAATCAACTGTTTATAATCATCCACTATGTCAAGGCACATGTCCACCTCTTCCTTCTTTTTCCTTTGCCCTGACAATACAATATGGACAATGTACTGTGAAACTCCCCTAAACCGGACACCCTTGGGACCAAGTAAAAAGTCTGGTTTTAAGAGGTATCCGGTTTAGAGAGGTTCTCTTCTGTACAGATATTTAAGTGGTTTTGAGTGGTTTCACTGTACATTGGTCTTTCACAAATACTTGTGTTTTCATATGAACATTCTCAAAGCTGGTAGTTCTATCTTGAATATTTAAAACTAATAACATCACAAGTGATGATGAATTGTCAAGAAACATACAGCAAATCTCACCCATTCTTAGGTACCATTGATTCAAGTTTTGTTTTGTGTATGGAATGACATGGAACAGGGTTTTTTTAATCCAAGGTGCACAATGCTGTTATGTAGTCCCGTATTACAATGGAAAGAAAAGAATGTTCATTAACCTACACATTATTTAATCTGTGACTAGAAGGTATCACAACAAATGGCAATTTTAATACTTGGTCTTGACATTGAGAAAAACAACCCCTGCCATCATATAATCTTTCTGATGAATTAGCAGCAAGTGGTACTTAGTGTGCACTTTCCCAGACTGGACAGTACATACCAAGACCTTTGATATACATGGAGCACAGGTTGGAATGGAAAATGAGCCAATGGATTCCTCAAGAGTGATAGATTTTACAGCCCATTGCACATGAAGCAATTATCCTAACTGAGATACGTATTGTTTCTGCACATAAAAGTGATAATACTGCTGCTTCGCTATTCTTCTCAGTCTGTGTTCAAGTATAGTACTGAAGGAAAATATTGCTTTCAACAAAACTGATGGCAAATGTCTTCTTACAGTATGAATATGTACACTATGTGATGATAAACATGACTGTGCCTGCATGAAAGCTACAACACTTGTTTTTATTCCTCTTGCTTAATTTGTCGTCCTCATCATGTAAAGAGAAAACAATATACATTTTGATATATTTTTATGTCATTTTTTCCTTTTAAGGGATTCTGTGTGTGTGTGTGTGTGTGTGTGTGTGTACTTTTCATGGAATTCTGCAGTTTCATGGAGAAGTACTCAGTTGTTCTCATCATGTAAAGTGAAAACAATATACATTTTGATCTATTTTTATGTCATTTTCTCCTTTTGTTAAGGGATTCTGTGTGTGTGTGTGTGTGTGTGTGTTTGTGTGTACTTTTCATGGAATTCTGCAGTTTCATGGAGAAGTACTCTAACTGTGCATTTGTGATGATTTGCCCTGGTCCCATTCCAATATCTTCACATCTGTGTATATACATTTGTGATGGTTTGCCCCTGATCCCATTCCGATATCTTCACATCTGTGTATATACATTTGTGATGGTTTGCCCCTGATCCCATTCCGATATCTTCACATCTGTGTAGATACATTTGTGATGGTTTGCCCCTGATCCCATTCCAATATCTTCACATCTATATATATACATTTGTGATGGTTTTTTAAATAATTTTTGTTTAAGTAAGAAAACAATACCAGTAATATACAATATTCCCGTTTCATATTGGATCAACTCAGTATTCACTTCAAAGTGGAATAAAATAATGTCTTGCTATGAAAATAATTCTGGGAAAATCATAATCAGTAATATTGCCTTCAAGTTGGTATTTCAGAAACGTATGCTTGAGACCGTATTTCAAACTTTTGTGCTCGAGTATCTGCATAATGAATGATTCAACAGTTGCCACAGAATTCTAGTCACTTGTATAGCTGCCTTGTGATAGTGCTCCTTCTTTTACAATTATAGCCTGGTCACTCTTAGCAACAGTACTTAAAATCGACCCATACTTTGCATTCAAATCTGAAAAAAAAGAGAAGAAAAGTGTCATTATATATTTTATCAAATAACTGAAGACACAAAAACAAATATTATAAATAGATAAAAGAATTAGAACAAAAAACACACATAGAAGACATTATAGGCTATTGTAAATACTCACAAAATACATTACAGGTATGCATGTGAAAAATGTATGTGCAAAATATGCTAAAAATATTTTCAGAATGAGTCATGATAACATTTCTTTCCATGAAAATTTTCTGTCAGAAATTGTTTCCATTTTCCTATTTCATATGATAAATTTACTGCAGATAAAAATGATTTTGTCAAAAAAATAAAAAATATCCATAAAAATTATTACTTTTACAAACAAAACTACATGATATACACTTGTTAAACATAAACATTATATTCTGTATATTTGTCAAAAATGAAAACTTAAACCATTTAAATGTAACTTTAAACCTGAAATATATGTATATGTATTAGTAACAACTTTGTGAAAAATCACATAAGCTACAGGTAACATCTAACAAAGAAAAAAGGTGCTTCATGCAAGTGCCATGCTTGTACTTTTAAAAACAGATATGGAACTGTAATTTAAAATGTATATAACCATACATACCAACATGCAAGCTGTAAAGGTGACACTAAAAGAGCCACACATTTTACCCCAGCATGCATTAAGTTTTAAATTAGTATAATGAACAAAGACATTTAAAATATTTTGAATGCATGAATATGCGAAAAATGTCTTTCATTTTATAAAAAATTGAGCTATTTAAAATAGCAACCTATTCTCCTGTTATTAACCACCTAATGGCATATTTCATTTCTATAATTTTTCATTTCAAATAATGTTCATGCATGCATCTAATTAAGGTTCAAACACACACCTCAGCTATCTGGGCTGTCTGTCCAAGACGGTGGGTTAGTGGTTAGTGGTTAGTGGTTAGTGGTTACACCTACACAATGAGTCATTAAAAATTGCTCTGGGTGGGAGGCCAGTACCAGACTGCGAACCCTGTACCTACCAGCCTTATGTCTGATGGCTTAACCACGACACAACAAAGGCCGGTATTCATTTCTATCTGCAGCCATCCCAATTTTTTATAAAAAGAACAACTGTTTAATGCCACCCACCAAACTGGGGAAGGGAGATTTCTTACCCATATGGTTACAAATATATCTTGGAACATATCAAAGTGATACGTCCCATTAGAATGCCAAGTGGGACGTAACACTTTTGATGTCATCATGCACACTACATCTATACAGGAATGTCAATGAAACGAGATGAATGATATAAATTAATATCGATTATGGGTAATAAATAGGATATTAAATTCGCTACCATAAATAATGTTCATTCACTCACTAAAGCAATTGAAAATTATTTCACTCTGGACATAAACATGATAGGAAATGGAAGCCCATTTAATATCCTATAAGTAGTTAGTGGTAGAGCACTCACTTGAGTTGCACTGTTTTATCATATCGATCACTCCGAGTAGAACCATTATTTATTTTCCTCGACCCAACTAGTGCCCCATAAAAGATATGATAAAAAAGATGTATGTGCTATTCTGTCTATGGGAAAGTGCACATAAAAGATCCCTCTCCCCCCCCCCCCCCCGTTTGTTAGGGATAGCCTATGTTGCAGCAATGTGCTTCCTAACTTACCACACGTATCTAGACAATGTATCAAAGTCGCCAGATGTTAGATGCCAAATAATCATAGTTTAAAATATACTGAGGTGTCATTAAACAAAAAACATTTCCTTTCTTTTCCCAGCAAGCTAATTGATCACTAACATGTGTTATATCTGATGGGGAAACAAAATCCAAACAGACGCCCCACCACCACCCAAAAAAACTTTTTAAAATCCCAACCCCAGCATGAATTCTGTTTAACTAGGCATAGCCAAACTACATTTGACTAAGATAAATAAAATGCAACCAAATAAAAGCTAAGCAAACATGCTGTCATATTTGCATTTTGGCAGATCTTTATATAAACTACTCAAAAGAATTTAAGGGTCAGACGATAATTTTGACATTATTTTCTGAATGTCAATTATATTAGCTAGACCATAATGTCACGCATGGTATTGTTCCATTTTAACGAAAGTGGGTCTAAGCAACCCATAAATGAATTAAAATCCACTGTCATTGACACTGTCGACTAGTTATAATGGTGAAAACACGTAAATTAGGGCGAAAGCGAAAGGTCTGCTAAGTGCCCGTAACTTGCTTTTTCACAAAGCGCTTCATTTGCACGCTTTGCACGTGTATTCCATGTTCCCAATGCTGAATTTCCGTATAACTGGAGCTTGCGTTCGTGTACGGTGCACACTCCAAATTCGACAATGGTACGACTTCAACTGACTATCGAAGATCAAGGAAGGGCTATTGCTTGGCTTCAGGATGGCAATACGCAAAGAAATGTTGCTCTGAGACTTGGTGTCAGTCAGAGTGTCGTTGGCCGACTGTAGCAACGGTAACAAGCAACAAATTCTGTTCGAAATCGTCCACGTTCGGGAAGACCCCGAAGCACTACAAATAGAGAGGACCGCTACATCACCAATATGGCTCTATGTCAACGCACAACCACTGCACGCCGATTACGTGACAATCTGCGGACTGCGACTGGAACTCGAGTGTCTGATCAAACCATACGCAATCGTCTGAGAGCCAATAATCTACGCTGCCGTCGCCAGGCTGTTCGACCACCACTCCTACCACATCACAGAATGGCCAGACGTCACTGGTGCACGCTTCATCTGCGGTGGCAACGTGTTCAGTGGGGTCGAGTGATGTTCACTGATGAGTCCAGGTTTAGTCTCCAATTCAACAACGGTCGGGTTCGTGTCTACAGACGTCCTGGGGAGCGCTTTGCTGACGTTAACATTAGACAACGTCACCGGTTTGGTGGTGGCAGCGTCATGGTGTGGGGCAGCATCTCTATCCACCACAGGACCCCCCTCTCTGTGGTGGATGGCAATCTGAATGGAATCTGCTATCTGAATGAGATTATCCGGCTGTTGGTTCTCCCAGGCCTTCAGCAGATTGGCGGCGGGGCAGTTCTGCAGGATGACAATGCCAGACCCCACCGCGCCAGGGTGGTAACGGACTTTCTCAGACAACAAGGTATCGCCAGGATGGATTGGCCAGCATATTCGCCTGACTTCGCCCCAATAGAGCACGCCTGGGACGAATTAGGCAGGAGAGTTCGGGATAACCATGCCCTTCCGGCCAACCTTCATGATCTGGGTCAACTTCTTATTGCAGAGTGGCAGGCCATTCCCCAAGAGTTCTTCAGACGTCTGATCAACAGCATGAGGCAACGATGTGTCGAGTGTATTCGCACCAGGGGTGGATTCACACACTATTAAATGAATGTTCTAATGTGTAAAATCCATGTTTGACAACCTTCAACTTTGACAGCATGTCATGTGACTTTCTTGTATACAGTGACGTTTATTTGTGGTTTTTTGTAAATATGGAACAATAAATAAAAATGTTGGTGTACTTTACATCATCAATCTAATACACTCTGAAACTTATTTGGTTATAAATTTTTGACCCTTAAATTCTTTTGAGTAGTATATTATGGAATATCCTCACCATTCAACTTTAGATAATATGTTGGCAATCTGTCAAATGGCATGCCTGCCACTTGTGATAATATTTTTTCTATTGTATTAAGTATTAAGCTAACTGATCACTAACATGTTATAGCTGACAGGGGAAACAAATCCAAACAGCCCCCCCCCCCCAACCCCCACCACCCCAAAAACCTAAAAAGAACCCCCAGATTACACAATTTTAAAGTCCAGGGACTCAAAATTTAAGTAAGGTCTCCATTCTTTAACTACATGCTCTTTGTGTAGACTGTACTTTATTAAAGAAAGCCTGGGTCAGCATGAAGTACTATTTGTACCTTGTTAATGGAAAAGTCATGCCCTGCCATATCTAATAAAAATATAAATAAATAAAATGTTATTCTGCAATTCATAAAACTTCAAATAACAAAGATCTAATCACTCAAGGACTAACACTAACTGCAGTTAAAATTTTTTCTTTACCTAAAAGTTAAAAGGGCTGCAAAAAATAAAAATAAGAAGTAAAGTTGGAAAACTACAAAAAGAAAAAGAAAGCAAAGAGAAAACTACACAAAGTGTTATTAACGGAAACAAAAAGCTTGAAAATCAAACGATAATTTCTACAAATAACAGCTTTGAACACAGCTGGTCAAAAGTAAGCTATCAAAGTTATTTACTTTATAACATCAGGGCCTGTGCTCTTAAAGTCTGAATTCCAGATTTTAATTTAGCAAAGTCACAAGCCTTTATCTACAAGCTTTTTGCTAGAGAGCGACATTATTAAAGCTGTGATCGTAAACTTTTAGAAGTTCTTATAAGCACAGTGCCAGATGTTATAAAAATAACTGAGATCAAATATCTGAGATCTTACTTTTGTCAGCTACTATAGAACAAACATAAACTGATTCTGTAGCATTCTGCATTTAATAAAACTATTAAAATCTGATTTAATTTTCTCTGACCTAATCAGATAAATCAGTTCTTAATTGCCATTGTTGCAACATAAATAAATTATTCAATATAATATGAACTTTACTGTATTTAAATATAAAAAAGTATTTGTGCAAAATTACTAAATAATATTATACATTTATTCAGATAAATGATAAGAATTTTCTTCCTTTGCCTCCTTCTCCCCCCCCCCCCCCCAAATCAATTATTGTTCATTCTATTTGAGTTCAAAACAGTGACTACAGCTAATGAGAGAGAGAAGTCAGCCCACAGACACCATCCTAGTGTATAAAAAATACAAGTAACAGTCAAACCAGGTCAAGCAGTCACTTGTCTTAAAGGGATGCTTTACTATTCTCCCAAATATCTTGTTTTAAAGGGACACATTTCTATTCTACAAAATATTTTAATTGTCTTAAAGATATACCTTTCTAGTCTTAAAAGGCACCTTTACTATTCTTCAAAATATCTTAACTACTGCAAAGGGCCACCTTTCTATTCTCCCAAATATTTTAATGGTTTTAAAGGGCTGCTTTACTATTCTCCAAAATCTCTTGTGTTAAAGGACAAAATGTCTTATTATCTCAACTAAAAAAACAACTTTTTTTTAATTCTTCCATAAATTCATATGCGACTGTGTACAGACGAGGCATATTCAGTACAGTGTAACACAAATTTCAGTGATCACTACACACTGCAAAAATATTCTAAAAATGTTTGAAATGATGTTCTGTCAAATGTTCATGTGGAACGTGTTTGAGCATTAATATATTAAATCTAAACAAAAGCATGTTACTGTTAATTGTCATCTATTCATTACATTTTAATGATGAAATGTTTCACTATATTTTAATTGCCCAAAATACTATCATTAACCTCATTGTACTCTGGACTCTTTAGAAAAATGGAGACAACTCTCACCATTATAAATATATTATATGTCAAGACTGCAGTTGTCATATTTATCCCGCAATCACTGTATTCATTGGCAAGATATGATGACTAGATAAATCTTTATATTTTCTGTCACTGACCAAAATTATAGGTCATGTGACATAAGCCCGACTCGACTTGTGTATTTCAGACTATATTTTCAATAAATAATACTCTTTAAATGATTTTAGTACAGTAAATACAAATAACTTTTAGTTTTGTGATAACAATACAAAACGTGTATATTTATTTATGAATTAGAGTTCAGAAACGCTTTTTGAATGTGACAGGATGTAGCTAGTGTCTTACAAAGAATGACGTCATGTATCTTGTATGACGTCATACAGCAAAAGCCTTGCTAGGTTGACGATACTTGATTTGCGTACACAAAAATGGAATAAATAATTTTTGTTTTACCATTCCTGTAGGATTGCAGGATAAAAGAAATAACTGGTTACTGTCTTAAGATATCGGCTTTATCCTGCTCAGGTTGAATGGCAAATGCTGCTCAGCAGAACCTTGCAGCATTCGCCATTCTAACTAGTAATTCCCTATACATATTTTTTAGCGAAGATATCTGGATATCATACTACAATGTATTATGACAACTGGCTATTACAAAAATTGAAAAAAAAAAACCCAAACTTTTCCCATATTTCCTCATCTGCACATATTCACATATACCTCTACAGTCTTAAAGGATCAAAAAAAGTTTGTTTTATTTAACGACGCCACTAGAGCACATTGATTTTTTTTAATCTTATCATCGGCTATTGGACGTCAAACATATGGTCATTCTGACACTGTTTTTAGAGGAAACCCGCTGTCGCCACATAGGCTACTCTTCTCTTAAAGGATCACTTCACTATTCTGACAAACATGTTAACTGTAAGCTACATTTTTCACTACTCCCATGTGTGACAGCGTAACGGAGGTTTCACTGTATTGTGTTAGTAATAACAAGTGAAAGCGTGTGTACTTCAAGTGGCTGTTCATATGAACTCCTGGAGCGATCGTTCTACCTGAGCATCAAGCGCTTCGTTGCTGTCCGACAGGTCAGGACCTTTAAACAGATGGTTTAATTAGAAACGTACGTCATTCAAATGTGAAACAACTAAAACTCACTGACTTAAAAGTCAAAACATCGTAACTCAAATAGTATGTAACAAAGTAGTATATACAGTGACACTCTTCTTAACCGGACACCAGACCTGTCAACCCTCCCGGATTCCGCGGGAGTCTCCCGGTTTTTGATCAAATCTCCTTTTCACCTGTGCGGGAGACAGTTTCTCCTGTTAAATGACATTTTTGTAAGCATAAAAAAAAAAAAATCGATCCTCTTTTGTCAAAATAACAGAAGGGAAGTAACTCTGCCTTTTTTTTCTCATTCGGAAAATGTCGACTACTTTCGGTTTCCGAGAATGTAACAGGCCAAATTGTCCCGACTGTTTAACCTTTGCCGAAGTGAGAATTGTGGGATAGCCTATTTATATTGTTAAAAAAGCACATGAAGTTTATAAAATGACGTGTTATTATAATGTTTGTTGTCATCGTAATGGCTACGAAGCGTGTGTCGCTAATTCAACAGGCTGTGAATTGACATTCAGTGTTGCCATATAAAAAAAAAAAAAACTATCCAATTTAGTTCTAATAACACCTCTGAATTGTAAAATGTCTTCCCACTGGATTACATAATGATAATGCAACTATGACGAATCTGAACTGCCAGACTCCCGAGTTGACAGCGATACACATGCATGTTAAAATCACATGTCACAGCAAGACAACGAAAAGACCAATTAGCTGTATAAACAAACTTGTGTCAGTTAATTTTGTATGTTTGTGCAGTAAAATGTTGGTTATAAGGGTACACTTCAAGAAATAATTTTTGTACAATTAAAAAATGTTGTGTTTGACTTTGACATAAAGTTACTCACGGAAATGGGTATAATTCCGGTATATTTCACACGATGTCCGTAATGAGGTTTTACTTATGATTAATGAAAATACAATGTTTATTGCATCATTATAATGATTTTAAATAAGTACCACGCCACCGTTCCTCATTATAGTAAAAACTGAATATTAATTTATAAGATTTATATAAATTTGTCTTTGGTACTTAGGCACACTAACCACAAATGATAATGTAAAGCAACCTGTAAGGCTATAAGTGTAATACCGTAAATGTACTAATTAATTTTTTTTATTTCTTGTTCATGTTCTTAACATTTTTGGATAATTTTTTTTTTTTTTTTTAAATATGTATTAAATCATAAAAATATTTAAACTTAAAAAAAAAGAAAAAAAAAGAAAAGAAAAAAAGAAGCTTTAATAATTAATTATTTTTTTTAATGCCAAGATCTAAGGTTAAGAAGTATATATGACATTATAAAGTATTCATATAACTTATTGTAATAATGTTTTTTTTTAAATCTTGCGATTTTGGGTTAAATTGTGTGAATTTTAAAAATCCCCTGCTTTTTGACAAAATCTCCTGCTTTTTCAACACACACCTCCTGCTTTCTCTTGACTAAAGGTTGACAGGTCTGCCGGACACGCTCGGGACCAAGTAAAAAGTCCAGTTTCAAGAGGTATCTCATTTAGAAAGGTTCTCTTTTGTACAGATATTTAAAAAGGGCCCATGAAAAACGTCCGGTTTTGAGGGAATTCTGGTTTACAGAGGGGTCCGGTTTTGAGAGGTTTCACTGTATATATACCATAATGTAATCCATAAAATCAGTCTTTGCCTGAGAATGTGAGTGATCACTCCCACTCGGCTCTACACTCACTGGGAAAGTCTCAGGAGAGTGATAAATTGATCGCTTTACAGTAAAAATTTAGTACATTTTATTTGACACTTCATGTGATTGCTCGCCTAGCATTATTTCAGGAAAGTGATCTTCAGCTCGCCTTGATTTTGCTCATGGTGAAGACTGCGAAATTATAAGCAACAAACCCAACCTTCCGTAAGAGATTTCCGGCTTTATGAACTTTGAAAATTTGACTTAACAAGGTTTTGACTTTTAGCTGACAAACTGATCCTATATATAAAAAAACATTTGAGATTATTTAGGAATAATCTTTGCAATACACTAACATATAATTTGTATTCTTCTCTTAAACAGTAACAATGATTGACAAATTAAACCGCATTCTCTGATATCCGGCTGCATATTTAAATGTTGATCTGTTGTACAAACCAATTATTACAGATGATCAACATGGACATTACAGCTGATCCCCAATGCAAACTATCATAAATAATGTTGAAAATTCACCAATACCTTTAGCAAGATCTTCAGCCTTCTTTCTATCTGCTTCTATAAATAGGGCCGTGGCCAGAAATGCTCCACCTCCAATAACACAGACAAAAGGTGTTGAGTACAGGGCGTACTGCAATGTGACAAACTTGACAAACGCACTCTTGGGTGAACTACTGAAGTATACTGCCAAAACATCTGATACCTTTAAATATAAAATATATAAGGCAAGGAAAACAAATTAGTTTAATGACACTTCCCCATGTTTTAAAAGATGGTTATTTTGACACTTGTGAGAGAGATAGACAGAGATAGGGGGGAGAGGGAGAGGGAGGGGAGAAATAGAGGGGAGAGGGATAGAGGGTGGAGGGAGAGACAGAGAGAGAGGCTAATCCCACAGAAAAAGCAGCAAGGGATCTTTGTTATGCACTGTCCGACAGACAACTCAATACATACAATGACTTTTGATGTCCCCATTTATTCATCTTTTATTCTTCCACAAACATTAGAAATAAAATTAATATTTACACATATTAAAATTACATCAGGTAAAGTTAGGTATAATACAGAGAAGCCCATAATAACTGTAAGAACTCTACATAAATTTTGAGAAAACAAAATTTACTTCTCAGTGGTGTTGTGGTTAGGCCATCGGACATAAGGCTAGAAGGTACAGGGTTCGTAGCCCGGTACCGCCTCCCACCCAGAGCAAGTTTTAACAACTCAGTGGGTAGGTATAAGACCACTACACTCTTCTCTCGCACTAACCACCAACAACTAACAACTAACCCACTGTCCTGGACAGACATACCTGATAGCTGAGGTGTGTGCTTGAACCTTAAATGGATATAAGCACGAAACTAAGTTGAAATGAAACGAAAGAAACACACTTACTTGTCCAATTAGATATGGACTCCCAGCATCCCCAAATAAATGAGACACCAAAATCTGGAATGCTTCAGCTAAAGATCGTCTTGTTGGTATAACAACATACTGAAATATAATGGTTTCTAGATGTTCGTTATCTTTAAAAGTAGGAGACCTGTTTGAGAATAGTATGCATCTGTATAATTTAAGCATGAACAGTGAGTGGTAGTGACAGCAGCAATAGCCACTAAAAATCACCATAAAGTTTGTTTTGTTTAATGACACCACTAGAGCACATTGATTTATTAATCATCGGCTATTGGATGTCAAATATTTGGTAATTTTGACATATAGTCTTAGAGCGGAAACCTGCTACATTTTTTAATTAGTAACAAGGGATCTTTTATATGCACCATCCTACAGACATACTACGGCCTTTGATATACCAGGCATGGTGCACTGGCTGGAACAGAAAATAGCCTAATGGGCCCACTGACTGGGATCGAACTCAAACCGACCGCATATCAAGTGAGCACTTTACCACTGGGCTACATCCCGCCCCGGAAATCACCATCTGCAGCCTATTAATAAATATTCTGTGTTGTGAATGGACTTCATCCATGACCTTCAGCAGTGATCCATAACATTTAAATGTAGTAATAAACGAGTGGACTCAAAAGGTAAGCTAACAAACATAAAATTCACATTCTAGGCCTCAGAGTTTTATTTGTAAAGAAATGTAAAGTGAGGCCTCATTAATCTGGCTAAGCTTTTGTTTTCTCAAAATGTATTCTCATTATCAAATGTCCCTATTACTAAATCCTCTTTGATGAGTTATCTCTCTTGCATTCCCCACTGAGAACAGGATACACTTCTTTTCGTAAAAGTTAAACTGAGTATAATATTTAATGTGGCGGATTCATGGAAAAGGTCACAACATTGTTAAAATAACCTTTTGACTCTGCTTTATGTAGAGATACAATTTTTAATCAGTTAGTGCTTCTGACATTCTGATTTTACAAAATATTCATGTCTAAAATAAATAAATTGCAATGAAAGACAAACTTGATCTGTAACTGTTCATAATAAAAACCATATGCAAATTTTAAGCTCAATATCTTGAGGCTTTGTGGGAAAAAAAGTCAAGAATATTTTATGTGGGACATAGTTAACATAAAGCCCTTCCAGTTGACCACTAGAGGACTGATAAAATATACTTACCAATAACATATCAGCTACAATAGGCCAATTTAAACACAACATAACTTCTCCTAAAAATATTAAAACCTGAAAAAATTAGAAGAAAAAAGGTTTTTCACTATTATCATTAACATGAAAACAAACACATAACAAGTTAAGAAAATTTATGATTTCTTACTATGATAAATGTTAAGATATGATTTTTTTTTTTAAATAAGCATATAGAATGTGGTGAAATGTAGCACCAGAGGCAATTATAATAATTTGACATTGAGAACTGTCATATCAGATTACATGCCTGGTAAATCGAGACAGTATTTTGTTCTCTATAAAATCTTCATAAACAAAAGTACCACATCCTAAAAGTTGATAAATTGTGCATTATTTAAATATCAGTATGATGAGATTAGTGATCTGAATGAATAACAAAATATTAATGTGTCTGTGAAGGGTTTTTTATGGAATGATACTGACAATGTATAAGTTGTAATCTATAGGCATAAAATAAAATAAAATGAAAAAGTTAATAAATAATTTAATATTTAATTTTAACAAAATAAAAAAATAATAAAAAACATTTATAATAAATAAATAAATTTACCAATATTGTAGATGTACAATAATACTTTGATACAATCTGAAAAATACACATTTCTTAAGCGAACACATTTCAAGGTATCATTAAACTGTCTACTATACTCACCCATGTGGCTGGTGTATTATACTGGGATGTAAAGAGTGCTAGAAATAAAAATGGAACACAGGACAACATTCCAAATGCGCAAATCAGTGGGTCAGCGCGTGGATTTTTTCTTTTGTATCTCCGAGCTGTTTCCGCCCCTAGAGCCACACCAATCAAACCAGCTAACACTGTGAGCACACCGAATATTAACGATACTCTGAAAGACAAAAATAAACAGTATTTTATTATCAATATATTTCAAACTAAACAGGTTCATTAAGATTTTATTGAATAATCTTTCAGCCCCAAGAGCTACACCAATCAAACCAACTAACACTGTGAGCACATTGAATATTAACCATACTTTGAAAGACAAAAATACACAGTACAGTGAAACCCTTTAAAATCAGACCCTCAATAAATTGGAATGTCCTAAAAAAAACCCCAGACGTTTCCCTTTTTAAATATCAGTACAGAATCTATCTAAAACTGGAAACATTTTAAAACCAGACTTTTTACTTGGTCCCATGGGTGTCCTTTTTAAGGGATTTCACTGTATTTTATTATCAATACATTTCTTAAACATTTCCTAAAGATTTTATTACATTATTAATCTCATTAGGCAAAAACCTAAAATATTTCGATTTTAGTGTTGTCATTAAAAATTTCTAAAATGATGCAATGATGACTTTTTTCTTCTTCTTTGTTATATTATCCCTCAAGCAACAGTTTTATTTTTTTATATACTGAACAAAAAAAGAAACTTCCGATTTGTACATATAGTATTTGTTGTGTTAAAGAATTCATTGTGTAATGAAATTATATAGGTAGTATTAGCCTTGAGCTGTATTATCAGGATTCATGAATTTTATTGATTACTTTTGCACTGTTAATCGTCGACAACGTGAAATTCAATTTGCACGTGCATGCATGGTTCGACATGTCCCGTGTAGTATTCGGTCAATTTGTTTTACTTGTCTTACTGACATTGTTGTCAAGTGAACGAAAACGCTTCAAAATTTGTAAAACAAATTAACGTTTTTTACATTGTAGCATTTTTAGTATGCCAAGAATACCCAATAATTTACGCGAACGGGGGATTGGCATGCTTGATGCTGGCATGTCGACAGAAGACGTTGCAAGGCATGTTGGGAGTTCTAGTCGAGTGATACGAAATCTTCGCGTAAGATTTCGAACGACAGGAAGCACCAACAACTTGCCACGTTGTGGACGTCCGCGTGTTACAACGCGTGGTCAAGATCGCTATATCATGAACACGCATTTGCGCAATCGATTCCAAACTGCCACTGCTACTGTTGCTAACACACCTGGGCTTCATAATAACCGAATCAGTGGGCAAACTGTTCGTAATCGTCTGCGGGAGAACGGTTTACATGCACGACGTCCTTACGTCGGATGCATTTTAACGCAACGTCATTGTCTAAATCGTCTTAATTGGGCACGTGTACACACTCGTTGGATACGGCGACGCTGGAATACCGTTCTTTTTTTGGATGAATCCAGATTTTCTTTACAACGTGGTGATGGCAGGATGCGCGTCTACCGTAGGAGAAATGAACGCTATGCTGACTGTTGTGTTCTTGAACGAGATCGTTTCGGGGGTGGGGGTTGTGTCATGGTCTGGGCAGCCACTGCCCATGGTTATCGTTCACCACTAGTCGTCATTGATGGCAATTTAAATGATCAACGTTACCGCGATGACATTCTCGCTCATCACGTCATTCCTCTGTTCCATAACAACGCCAACATCTCAATTTTTCAGCATGATAATGCCACCTCTCATTGATGACTGGCCCGCTAAAAGTCCTGATCTCAACCCCATCGAGCATGTCTGGGATAGTCTGGACAGACGATTGAGGTGTCGTCCCAACCCACCCACTAACATCAACGAACTTCGTCAAGCGCTTATTCAGGAATGGAACAATATTCCACAGGCAGAAATCAACACTTTAGTCAATTCTATGCGCCTGCGATGTACTGCAGTGGTCAATTCAAGAGGTGGTCATACCCGTTATTAAGTGGGTAGGTTTTTTTTTAACCCCTACCACACTTGGTCAAAATTTCTCCCAGTTTCTGTTAACCTATGGCCATGATTTTTGCACCAAACGATGCATCATGGAACACTCTTTAAACGCATATATAACAATTATTCCCCCGGTTTGTTTTCATCAAGTTATGTTCAAGCAAAGTTAACGGAAGTTTCTTATTTTGTTCAGTATATATTTGTTGCTCACAAAAATTAAAACAAATTGGGGGGGGGGGGGGGGGGGGAGTATCAATTTGTGAAAATAATATAAAATTTGTTTGCTTGGCCTTATATGTTGTCCATATGTTATATATATACGATGTCAACTGTGCAATATTGAAAACAATAAAAACAAATTGATACTGATCCTAAAGTAGCTTCTTGAAGAGAAAAAGTTTCTGAGGGGAAAATTGGCACAGATTCTTAACTTGTATTTTGATTAATAAAAAAAGTTTTTTCTAGTTTATTGCAACAGAAATGTTACGGTAATGTCACTCGAAGATAAACAAAAAGCTTAAAGTGCTGTGCCAGACCATACTGTGGCATACACTAAAATGTCAAATTCCACAATTAAATTCTTTCTTAATTCATTGCAATAATATTTTACACCGATATGTAAATCAATAATTACGAAAATGCCCCATAATTTTTTTTAAACATCACTCCCGTAGAACACTGCCGGAAACGACCAAGTAAAATTCTCGGTAAAAACATTTGCCTGTAAATAGCCGTGACGTCACGAAGGGAACGCGCTTCACAGAAACCTAACATGAGATGACTTCCAGCGCAAGCGAAAGTGGGACCGACAGCGACTGCCAAGTTTGATCATGTGATTCTTCTTTCGATGATGAATAGTGTAGTAATGACGACTGGACTAATATTTGTGCAACACAAGAAATAATGTCTTATCAGTTTGAACCTGGAACATCTTCCGACGAACCACCGGCCTGACAGATGACGATGAAAATGGTTGTGGAGACAGATTACCACTAATTTACAACTTTTATTCTTGTTTTGTTCTTTAGCTTTTTGTGCGAATTATTTTGCTACACTGTATGTTCTAATACTTGTGATGTAGTAGAAAAGACGATAAATAACTCTTAAACTCTATGAGACAAGTGGACCCGATATCGGTAATTTTAAGAAATAAACAAAAAACTACTTTGTGTGCAGTTGTGAAAACAGTCTGCTCAGAAATAAATAACTTATTTTAATTTATAAAAACAAACAAAAACGACTTTTAGTCCGTCCCATCCCTCTATGAAGATGTTTTTTTGTGTGAATAATTTCAGTTTAGTTTGACGTAAAAAAAAAAAAAAAAAGTAAAAGTGTTTTGGAAATAACAAAACAATACTATTTTTTGTGAGCAGTTGTGAAAACAGTCTGCTCAGAAATAAATAACTTATAGCACATTCCATAGTATGAAAAAAGGTTTTCTCTGTGGGAGGTATAGTAAAATTAATTTAAAGTATTTATAGTCTGTTTTACAGGGAACGCCTTTTTTCATACTATGGAATTTACAAGTCATTTATTTCTGAGCCGATTGTTTTCTAAGATGCATACAAAATTAGCTTCTTTTTTTCTTTTTATAAAAATCCCCTACATTTTTGTAGGATGGGACGGACTAGGCTATAGATACTTACTTGTCTGTACTTTATTGTTTTAATGTTCTTGAACTGTAAAGAAAAATCTCACAAATGAACGAGATGCAAACGACAACAAATCGGATCTCGATGATTGCACAAACCGTGCATGAGAAAACAAACTGACCGGAAATGAAAGCATAACGCAATTTGGGACATTGACGATATGCACCCCAAGGTCGTTTCGGTGTGGATGGCGTCGGCTTGTCATTTGTTTTGTGTCGCAGAAAAATTACTGGTACGACATCTTTTTTTAAAAGCCATAACACATGGTATTCCCATATCTCGCTTAAGCCGACAAGCCAGTTCGGACGAATCGAAACTAAAGTGTCTGCTGTCGCAACGGTCTCCAGCATTTTCTTCCTGTCCAGTATTTCCACGTTGTTTTAATCAAATTCACACACAGATTTCTCACAGCAACATTACTAGGAAATGCGTGAAGACTAAATTTATCGGCTTTTGTATTGCTACAGCGGCCAACAACACGCCGTTTAACCATAATAAACACAAAAGAAGCAATGAACAATGGCGTTGACTATCGAAAGGAGTTCCCTTCATGACGTCACGGATCAAATCTTACGGAAATTCCCGAAACGAATTCAGCTGGTTCTGTTTTTCAGGGGAATATTTTTAAATGAAAAATATACCGGTATATAATTTGTTTACATTTTTTTTTCTTTCTAAACATATTAAATAATATCTTGATTGATATAGCTCAATACATCATACATCTGGCACAGCACTTTAATATAATAGACTGAAAGCAATGAATATGATTTGAAATGGAACGAAGGAAGGAAATATTTTATTTAACGACATACTCAACATATTTTATTTACGGTTATATGGTGTCAGACATAAGGTTATAGACCACACAGATATTGAGAGAGGAAACCCACTGTCGCCACTTCATGGGCTACTCTTTTCGATTAGCAGCAAGGGTTCTTTTATATGCACTATTCCACAGACAAGATAGTATATACAACAGCCTTTGTTACACCAGTTGTGGAGCACTGGCTGGAACAAGAAATAGCATACTGGGCCCACCGATGGGAATTAACGCTGTACCTCTGAGCTATGTCCTGCCCCCGATTTGGCATGGATGACTGGTTTATTAAAAGGTAAAATATAACAGTAAAAACTAGCTGTAACTCACGTAGACAAGCTTTCATTGTGGCCTTGTACTTTTATGGAGTTCAACATGAACGTGGGTGCCCAGAAAGCTAAAGCACCAGTCACGTAGGCAACACACGTAAATCCCACTGAGGACAAAATGAAACTTTTACTGCAAAGAAAAATAAAATAAAACACATTAGTATGTAGGTGAGTCTAGCTGAATTACCCAACTTGGTCTGATTTAAATCTACTGTACTATTCCTTTAAATTGTCTTCATCGGTAAAATTAATAATATTAATATTATTCACATGTAAAACTTTGCGAGTTAAGAATAATAATTATTATTTTATTTTTTTCACGACACCACTGGAGCACATTGATTAATTAATCTTCGGCTATTAAACGTCAAACATTTGTTAATTCTGACTCGTAGTCATCAGAGAAAACCCGCTACATTTTTTTCCTAATGCAGCAAGGGATCTTTTATATGCACTTTCCCACAGACTAGAAAACATACCATGGCCTTTGTCCAGTTGTGGTGCACTGGTTGGAATGAGAATGGAACCACTGAGGTGGTTCGATCCTGCGATGCATGCACCTCAAGCGAGCATCAATCAACTGAGCTACAGTGTTCGAGATTAAAAATTTGGGGCAGTATCCCAGTTGGATACTAACATTTTAAAATCTGGTATCCCACCTGAAAATTTAGTATCCCACTTAAATAAAATTCATAAATAACATCGTAACAAACTTGGACGACTCTTCTCGTTCCCAGTCTATTGCTAAGCCGCAGTTGACATTGTGGAATTCGTGATTTGCTGCATCTAGTTTTTGAGTAATACTGACATAAATTAATATCTAGCAGTAATCTATAAGTGTTTCTGACATTACTAATGATAAACCTATCTGTATAAATTTTCTGCAGATGTGGAATCAATATCTCAAATAAAATTTGAAAGGAGGAAACATCCAACAAAAACAATAGTGACTTAGTGGTTCTCAGTCTATTGCTATGCCGCTATTGCTCCAGTGTAGCATTAGACTGGGTACAAGCTCGAAAAATACTGTTACTTAAATTCACTAGTAAATGATGACTTTCATTGTTTCAGTGAAAAATAAAAACGCAGGATTAAAAAACCCACCAACTATATGGTATACCGGTGGGATACTAGGTTCCTGAAGTCTGGTATCCAAAATAAAATTCTGGTATCCCCGGGATATGGGGATACCATTAACCTCGAACACTGAGCTAAATTCCACCCCAGTTAAGAATGAATTCATGTTTAGAGCCTGTACAAAAATGATGACAAATAAGATCAGGTGCAACAATTAATTTTCCATTTAAGAAAGTAAAAATACATATAATCAAAGTATTAAACTTGTCATTTTTTTATTTTTAGAAATACCATAAATAGGGGAATAGAAAAGAATAGAATATGCTTTTTATTGACATCTCTACTAGTGTTGGGAATCCATTGGAATTTTATTATCAATGTTCCATTATAATCATTCTTCACTAACCAATCATCTAGTCGATCATACAATCAGTTAGAATTATATAAGAATTGTTTCTCATTTTTTAGGAATTTATCGATGTATAAGTCACAAATGGTATAAAATCGCGTAGCGTAGCGAAGACCCTAGTTTCAGCCCCTGAAAATGGACACCAAGTTTGATTAATCTACAAACCTGCAACACATTTAGATAAGGTTATAACAGAGAGAAGCTAAAGTCTGTGATGTTTAAATGGCGAAATACCATCCAAAAATAACTAGAGCTTATCTTGAAAACCATTACTTCTCAGACGAATGTGTGTTTTTAAAATTATGAGAATGTACGAGAGTGAATATTCTAAATAATAAAATGTATGTACTACTAATTTAAATTATCAAAAAACGGCTTTAATTATGAAAAATACTTTGTGGTGTTTAAAAACTAGGGTCTGTCACTTTAAGAAAGATTTGAATTATTAGGACTGTGTACCTATGGTCATGTTCACCAGGATAGATCTTCTAATTGCTAATTTTACCTTTAATACAATCATAAAATATTAGCGAATTTAAAATGTAGCGAAATCCAAAAGAAAAGGGACATATTAGTGACATAACACTTTAGCAAGGTCGGCACATCAGCCATTAAATAAAAGAAGCTTAAATTGTAGAATTGGCTGACCGAATACTTTTGATATGCAGCTTACAAACAACTTAAATGTATAGTAGTAGAAAATTGTAGTAATGTGCATGCTAGCTAACTATTGTTGTTTGCTATTGTTTATGTTTAATCAATAGCATGTAACCATGGTGTGTTCAGTTAATCGTCAATAAAATAATCGCACAAATGGTTTTCGGAAGACTATTCTTGGAACCGGCATGACATCACACGGCCTAGTGACCGATCATCCGGGTCTTTGGGGGTGAAGCAAAGCCTTAGTGATTACTGTTTTACATAGAATAAAATTATCATATTAACTTTTTGCATGCCTTGCATATTGTCATTTATTTTCTGTAGCTAATACATAGTTGCAGCATGTCTTATGAGACTGAGTATTATAGCAGCTTGGATTGTCATATAACAGAAGCAAACAACGGGAATTTGAATTAGTACAATCTATATTTATTACCTACGTGTTTCCTTATAGCTAGTATGTCGAGGGGATCTGACTAGAGGCAGGTTGGGCAGAATATAATTTTTTGTTGATGCAATTTTCAGGTAATATTAATTATAAATTTCGAAATAATAAAATAATTATTAATATTATAATAATTATGATGTGGGCTACAAAATATATAATTTGTAAAAGGAATTTTTAAAAAAATTTGTTTGAAATACATACAGTGATACACATGTACATACTGTACACTTGTTTTCTTTATTAGATATATATGTGTATATGTGTATGTGTATGTGTATGTGTATGTGTATGTGTATGTGTATGTGTATGTATATATATAAATAAAAATTATATATATATTCTGACACAAAGGCACACATACATTTTCCCTCTGAACCAAGTAACTACTAAACATAGTCCATTATTTTAGTTTCAGAGATACCTTTTTTGTTTAATACATTATACATTTGGGCTATTACATGTCCGTAGGAGAGTGGGATGGGCAAAATATCTAGTAGTAGGGATAGTCTTGGGAGGGGTGGAGGAGAAGCCACACATATATATATATAGAGAGAGAGAGAGAGAGAGAGAGAGAGAGAGAGAGAGAGAGAGAGAGAGAGAGAGAGAGAGAGAGAGAGAGAGAGAGAGAGAGAGAGAGGAAAATTTAACCTATATCTTCGTACTGCGGGCCTGCTACAGACACATTTGCAAAAAAGTTTTTTTTAAATAAACGTTTAAGCAAGAACTTATATTATAATTATTATATATATGTAATTTAATGGTATATAGGGGCCTACTTTTATTTAAAAAATAAAAAATAAATAAATAAATAAGATGTAGTAGCCGAAGTATGGCAAAATAAATACAAGTATAGAGAATGTCCAAGTTACTATAAAATTAGATTAAATGAAAAATGAAGACCACACAAATTTTATGATAAAACGAGTATACTCTTTATTCAAGAACTGGATACATCCGTTTTGTTTTTTTCATAGATGTCGATGGAATTGTGTATTTTATTTATACTATAATGTGGAAATTTTATCATTGCACATGCTTTAAAAATTTTGCTTGCTATTAACGTCGGTTAGTGTTGACAAGCAACAACATTAAACTCAACATAGTCACATTCTGTGTGGGAAGCCATGGCGTTCCATCAGGTTTGTCATGTTTTAGTGCATCTACCCAGAAGCGGTGTCTGATCTCATCTTTTCGAAATTTATAAAACAATATTTTTTTTAACATCATATTATGATCTATGCAGCCAACTGCAAAACATTTTGTAGGCATCTTGGCCGTTAACTGCTGTATATGATCGACTAAAGTTGCCTCATTTCACTATCAAACCATAGGTAACTAAGGAAAACAATGGCGGCCAGGGTTCGAAGTACCCATATGTTTGGTTCCGAGAATTTTATGTCTCTTTAAATTTAGTGTCATCAAATATTAGCTTTTTGTGTGGTCTTGCTAACTTTGCTAATATTTTATGCTTACTAAAATTTTCTGATTTACTGTATTCAGTGTCCATTAAAAACAAACCCACAAATCAGAATATTTATATCAATTTCAACATCAAAACTGATAGGACAATTACAGCTAACATTTTGCACAACTTTTATAATTGATCATCACATTATTGGAGCCAAATAGATTAATCGAAATATGACTAATATCTATACATTTTAAACTATGGCTGTTTTGTGTCTAACTTAATATATATTTTTATTACCCATATGAACTCAAATATACGAGGTAATAATTTTTCCATCTCTGCACAGTGTGCAGATTGCTTCTACAGCCACTGATTGGCTGGCTTAAAAATCATGATGTTTGGTTGGTTGCTTGCCTCGGCCGGAACTTCACTTTCATTCATATAATGTTTCCATTCTGGAGTTAAGATTACAAATACGTTATACAAATCTACAAAGATTTACAGAAAATGTTTGACTGATTTGTTTCATAAACATTAAATGGTATATTTCCATAAGTACTTGGCTTTAATAGCATAGAAGAAAAATAATTATTTTCTAATGTAACCACTGTCGTATTATTTTGTACAGTAAACAGTTACATGTAGCTGTAAAAAGTACGCCGTTATGCCATGACATCACTTACATTATGTTATGTACTGCGCGTAAGGTTATATGACATAATGGCTGATGGCTTTGTTGTAGAGGAGCAGAAGAAATATTATATTAAAAATCTGTTAAAATTGACAATGGGTAATAAAGAGAATAACTAACTCGCTATGAGGAGTTAAAATTATCTGCCCCTCGTGTTTACAACACTCTTTCACTCGGGACAGATAATTTGTAATTCCTCGTAGCTTGTTAGTTATTCTCTTAGTTGAAGATATTCAAGGAAATAATATTATGGATAATAAAGAAATTATTACACTTGCGTGTGAATTATACTGATTTTACGAAACTCCTGGCAGGATTCATGTATTACCGTCGCTCTCACAATACAAGAATCCTGACACTCGTTTCGTAATATCACAAGCTCGCATAATAATGGTCAAGAGTTTGAGAAAACCGCTCAATTGTTTCATGATGATGACTGGCTAAAGACTAGGAAGACTAACTTGTGCAGAAGACTGACGAGATCCTTGGTGACGCTGGTGTTTTTCAGATGGGTGGCTCCATCAGACAATCCTCGCTGGGGTTCTTTTAACACAATGATGATCAGGATCACACAAATAATGCCCAGTGTAGGAGTAATCTAAAAAATTAGTCATTATTCATTTTATTTCCTATTCACTACTGTCAACATTTCCCAACAAACATACATCAAGAGTTTTGATTTTGTGAAGAAAAAAAAAGTTTTTAACATGTTTTTGTTTTTTCCTAATCACCCTCACCCCTCCATCATATAATAATAATAATAATAATAATAATAATAGTAACAGTAACAACAATAATAATTTAATAAAATTTAATAAAATCTTTATTTATAAAAGGTAGCTCAATTAGTTCTAGACTATTCTCCCCTGAGGCTTTCTTACTAAAGATAACAACAACAATAATAATAATAATAATAATAATCATAATAATCATAATAATCATATTAATGATAAAAAAAAACCCAAACCCCAAACAAACAAAACATACATGTATGTACTATATATGCAACCATGGAAGATGTTAAAACCTAATTATGTAGTAGAACAATAATGTTTCTAAGAAGTATTTGAAATTTGTTTTCTTAGATATATTTAAACTACTGGGTTTTATATTTTTTTAACATCATTAGGTAAACTCTTCCAGATACCAACTCCAGAAATGTTTTTGTTTTTTTAAGTGCTCTATATTTCCATCATCAATGGAGTGAAGTTCATATTTTGATGACATTGGATTAAATTATTAAATGGTTTGTATGCATGTAAAAATGTGGGAAATTCTGAAAGGCTCCTTATAGAAAGTGGGCTCTGTGCTTCCATTAATCCCAGGTTATTAGTGGGAAATGCAATATTATGAGATGGAATCACAAAATATCTACATTACACCATTTTTTACGATTCTGGCAGAATGGGCCTCACATTTTGTCCACCAATTTCTTTTCAACTTATTTCCGTGCTTATATCCAACTAAGGTTCAAGCACGCTGTCCTGGACACACACCCCAGCTATCTGGGCTGTCTGTCCAGGACAGAGGGTTAGTTGTTAGTTGGTTAGTGATAGTGTAGTGGCCTTACACCTACCCATTGAGCTCTTAAGAACTCACTCTGGGTTGGAGCCTCACAAATTTTCTCCCAAGTTCAAGGGCAATCAATCTAATTAAAATTAGCTCCACTATTACATGTGGATCTAACAGCAGCCAGTTGGAGCTCATGTCCACCAATCAAAACCTTACTTGCAGAATCATGCCAGTGATTTAAAAATAATTGGAAAACATTCCGAATTATCCTGAGGGTATACGACATGTTTCGTGTGAATTACGAATGCCTTAAAACATGTTTTATTTTATAAAATAAATAATTTGTAATGTAAAACTGAAGACTGATTTTTTTGATTTTTTTTTAATAAATAAATAAATAATTTTTAATGTAAAATTGAAGACTAATAACCCATCCCATACGTACTGGTATGGTTCGCTGTACTGCGGCCACTAAAATAGATTCGCCCGATATTTTTAGAATTTGTATGCTCCCAAATAACGTTATAAAAGGCAAAGTGTGATTGGTCAATATTAGTGTTTTCCATAGCTTGTTTTAGCATGGTGCAGCACCATGCCTCAACAGTCAAGCACCATCTTTCCTCAATCAGTGCCATATGCTGCTCTAAGATTAAACAAGCCTTTTTCAGTAATTAATTCTAAAATTACCTTTATAAAACGCCCAAAAAGTTATTATTAATTAATAAAATATGCCTTTTATATCTTTTGCCATTCATTTATTAAAGCAAGCACATAAATTACATTAATGTTTATTTTAATAAATTTTTTGTTGTATTTTTAATGAAAAACAAGTGCCCCGAAAATGGTGAAAATGCCCCAAAAGTGTTTGGTCTACCATGCCTTGCCTAATTTCTAGGGAAATCACTAAATATTTATATTATTATTTACAGATGAAGTGTAACCTGGACATTGGAGACTACGCAGTGTTGTTAGCAATCTGATTAAAATTAGTTCTACTGGTCTACATAAGGCATTCGTAATTCACATGAAAAATATCGTATACCCTCAGGATAATTCGGAATATTTTCAAATTATTTTCAAATCACTGGCATGATTCTGCAAGCAAGGTTTTGATTGGTGGACATGAGCTCCAACTGGCTGCTGTTAGATCCACATGTAATAGTGGAGCTAATTTTAATTAGATTGAAGGGCAATAACTTTGTCAAAAGAAAAGAAAAATGGATAAAAACCATCTCTGACAGAGTTGTGGCCCTTTAATAAATTCCTGTCAAATGTGATTCGGCCACAACTCTTGTCAAAAATGGGTATATCCCCCATGAAGCTCAAACTTGATCTTAAGTCTACATGATAAAGCTATGTAAAAAAAAAAAATCAGCTCCATGTCTTGAGGCATTGCCTAAAGCAAAGTAAAAAAAAACTATATGGAGAACACACAATCAGACAGACAAACAAAATAATGGAGATGAAACCTAAAGTCCCCTCCTACTATCTAATATTAAATTTATACAGTCATATACAATGTCATGTAATCCATATTATTAAGCAATCATTTGCAATATACCGTATTTTTCAGCATATAAGTTGCTACTTTTTTACTGTGAATTGCAAGGTGCGGTTTATAAAATGGTGCGGTTTATTTATGAATTTTACGGTAACCGCTGTGCATATAAACCAGAACTTTTTATTTTTTCATTCTCATAATAATAATATAGCATACCAAATGACTGGGACTGAAGTATTACAATGGAATGGCTCTTTATTAATAGTCTAGTCAGGCTAGAAACAATACATCACTTGTGTATTGTTATACTTAGTTTCAAAAATGGACTTGTCGTGAACTTTCTTAGTTTGATTTCTGTAACATTTATTGTTAGTAGTGCATCAGATGTGTTTGTCAGATGTTCTAAAATGAAGTAACTTTCCTCATATTATACAAAGTAGTGTTGTTATACTTTGTAGTAAACACACTCAACTTGCATTTTCGATACTTCAGATAAAAAGCCAGTGGTAGCCTAAACAATGTCACGTGAAACAATTACAATGTCATGGCCATTTATGGCCAATTGCAAAAGCCGGACCGTAACAAGGACATCAAAAGTTTCTTGATATCTTTAACGCCACTGTTTCTAACCTGTTTGTAATGTTTTTAATTAATATATCGAAATTTAAGTTTAGTACGAAGCTTGCGAATTAAAATCACATAATCGGAGTACCTGAAATGTTTGTATTAAATGTCGACATTTCCAATCTAATTAGCCCGCTAATTTATACAGAGCATAACGTTGTTGTAATGTATTTCGTTATATTACATGTAATTATACATATATAATTTTCGGCAAATATATATATATATATATATTTTAAAGGCCGTCGTTTAAAAGTTATAAAACAATGTCGAAACTGTAAACGATCGATAAGAGTGTGCTTAGTTTCGGTTCACTACCACTAATTTTTGCATACGGCATGCTAGTTAGGTTACAGAGAAATGCTTGTTTTGCAATTGAGTGAGTAGATCAACTAGTAATTTTCACTTGTGCCCTTTTTTTTTGTGGTTCACGCGTTGTAATCATACTGGGACAAATAAAATATTATAATGTATATTTGTTTTCTTTGCAACTAATGCAAGATTACGAAATTAGCATTATCACGTTCTTGTTCATATTTTCGTAAAAATAGCGGGGTTTGTCAACGGTGTTTTGTTTACGAAACTTTCCCATTAGGTGAAATGAAACTGAAAGCAACACAATCAACAATTATTTATTGTTTGAACTTAAGGGAGAATGGATCTCTTTATTATTATTAAATACAAACAATAATTAACTAATTAAGATTGTGTCTTTATTTTAACTGCGGCTTATTTAAAGGTGCGGTTTATGTACGAACGAAGGTCGGAACTTGGTCTATTGGTGCGGTTTATACACCAGTGCGTGTAATAAGCCAGAAAATACGGTACAGTGAAACCTCTCAAAACCAGACACTATGTAAACCAGATGTTGTTTACTTTCCCATTTTAATAATCAGTACAGAATTCAACCTCTCTGAAACCATATACCTCTTAAAACCGGACACTTTTCTTGACTGGTTTAGAGGGGTTTCACTGTATATCTCATATATATACAGAACTTCACATACATTGTTTTCGCTTCCTATTTATTGCACAAGTTTATTTTGCGTATGAATATATAGCAGTCTTGTGGTATGTTCTTGTGCAAAATAAACTCGTGCAATAAATAGGAAGTGAAAACAATGCATGTGAAGTTCTGTGTTTATTACATACCTTCTTTTATGTTTTACAAAAACAGTTTTTAATTTAACGTCATCAAAACTCTTTCTTAAATACTCCTTTCCTGGATTTACTTAATGTTAAGAATAATACTCTGCAGAAGTAATTTGTAAATCATATATGATGTTAGTAACTAAAGACGCTAACTGCAGTAAAAATAATCAGGGACTTCCCCATTTAAAAGTTCCAGTCCAGATTGCACATATGTGTGATACAAGATAAACGTTTGAAAATGTCTTTATTACTATAGAAGGATTGAATAGGTATGTAATAAATTTTAATATTATAATATACATTTTAATGTGCATATAAAATGTCCTACTGGCAGAAGTTAGTAGGTGTTTACCTATGAGCTTGACTATTAAAGCACAAGACTCACACAAATGATCTTTGGTTCACATCCTATCACAGTAACACAGTTACTTACTCTAAGTGCCCATTCCCAGCTGCCCATTAACTGCGCAAACTTTGATCCAACAATATAACCAAGTCCACTGCAATGAAAAACGTACTGATCAATATCAGTAAATCATGATATAAAAATGCACCATAAATTATATTAATGGGGCTCTATCATATTTGCTTAATGCCAAGACATATTTAGTAATTTTTGTTTTGAAATATAAAAATGCCAGGATTTTATATTGGAGGTGGGAGACCCACACTATCATTTATGGGGTGACAGGCAAATATAACGTGGTGTGGGAATATGATTGGAAAAGCTATGGACCCCATGCCACCCCACCCCATTTACCCCAGTAGAACTACATAGCCAGGGCTTGCTCTGTGTGAGCAGAACAGTTTGCCAAATTAAAAAAAATTATGATTCCAATTATTTTCAAAACAAAATATCAATTATTACAGGAAATTGTTTTTCAAAATTAAAATAAAATTTGCCAACTATTTTTAGAATTCACATTTAGCGAATGTGGTACTTCCCTGAGCTAGCCCTAATATAATAGCTGCAGTATTGACAGATCTACATGTGTATGTGACAGATCTACATGTGTATGTGACAGATCTACATGTGTATGTGACAGATCTACATGTGTATGTGACAGATCTACATGTTTATGTAAAAACAGATTTCTCTAAAAACACAGCTTTTACTTTTAGTAAAAAACATTCTTGGGGTGAAAACACACAGATTATGCAGGGGGAACTATAAATTTATAGCTATTTATGAAAAATGTAAAAAACAAAGAAGCAAAACTTGGGACCTGCTACTACAATAATCAGGGCTAGCTTTAGGTGACCAAAAATTTCACCAAATTATATATTAAACTACAAAAATAGCAAAAACTTAGTTATTTTATAACAAAAGATCAATTATTACATGCAATTATTTTGCCAAATTTAAATAAAATTCACCATTTGTTTTTAAAATTCGCAACTGACGAATTTGGCAAATGCCAGAGCTTGCCCTGATAATGTGTATGTACATTTAAAATATGACTATTAAAGTCAAAACAGGGTAGTATTTCTGTCATTTGATTGCTAAATCTGAGCATACTGAACACATATTTCACATAATAAATGTTTAATAAATGTACCCTACAATAACTAAATGAATACATAAATGGTTTGAATGATTGAGGATGGATTTTGGAAGGATGGATGAAATGAATGGACTAATGGATGGATTGATGGATGGAATTATGAATGACATTCTTCCAACAAATCTTACCTGCCTACTGGAATGGCAAAATAAAATACCATAAGCATTTTTGTTCTCATCTCTTTTGCAAAAAGATCTGCTATTATTGTTGGGGCGATCGTGGAGTAACTAGCTTCACCAATTCCAACCAGAGCTCTTAAGACAATAAATGCCCAAAATGCCTAAATTGAAAAAAGAAAAACCTTTTCAAGCATATGACAGACAGATGATTCATCAAACAGCAATAACTAACTTTAAAGTTGCTAGGCCCTATAGTTTCAATCCATGAAAATTAACACTATGTTTAGTTCATCAACAAACCTGTAACACATTTGGATAATGAAATAATAAAGTGAATCAACAGTATGTGATGTTGAAAGGGGGAAATACCCTTAAAAAGTAGACTAGAGCTTAATTGTCTTCATAACCATTACTTTTCAGAGGTACATGTATGTGTGTTTTTAACAATATGTCCATAAACACTTCGGATCAGGGGTGGGGTATAAAATAAAATTGTCAATTGGTCCCATGTGATGTCATCATTTGTTCCTATAATAGAAATGGACAGGTGTTTCGGACCGACAATAAAGTCAAAAGTGGGACTGGTAAACACACGTTTAAAAAAATTTCGGCTTTTCATCACCCCGTTTTGGAAAAAATCTTAAAATCTTAAGTAGTGTCTGATTTCAATTATCAAAAACGGCTCAAATAGTGAAAAATATGCTGTAGTGTTTTAAAAGTAGAGTTTGTCACTTTAACTTCTAAACTTTGTTGCATATGATTCACAGTGTAGATTCGAATAAATGTATTTTTTTAGGGTTCATACACTTTATTTACCAAGCAAATTTCATAACTTTTCATGATTTTCCGAGTTTTCCCCATTTTCTCATTAAATTCAATTCAACATAATTTCTGTGCTTATATCCAATTATTTGGGGCGGGATGTAGCCCAGTGGTAAAGCGCTCGCATTATGTGCGGTCGGTCTGGGATCGATCCTCGGTGGTGGGCATATTGGGCTATTTCTCGCTCCAGCCAATGCACCACGACTGGTATATCAAAGGTCATGGTATGTGTTATCCTGTTGAGTGCATCATTAAATAAAACATTTCCTTTCCTTTCCATATCCAATTAAAATACAAAAATGCTGTCCTGTGCACATACTTCAATCAGGTACCAGTATCTGGCTGTCTGTCTAGGACAGTGGGTTGCCTTATACCATCCCACTGAGCCCTTAAAACTGACTCTGGGTTGGAGCAGGTAGCAGGACAGTACTATAATTGTAAACATTTTCACGAGCATACAAACCGTTAGTGGGGGGGAATGGGGGGGTGTTAAGGGGCCAGCGTACACTTTTTTTGAAAGTGAAAAATGTCGATCAACATTTTTCATTTGGGGATGTACACTTTAGGGGGGGGGGGGGGGAATGGTCAAAAGTGTACTCTTTGTACACTTGTGAAAATGTTGAAAATTATGGACGGCCCCTAACCCGTATGAAACAGCCGTACATCCGATCAACTAACCACTAAAACAACAGAAGCTGGTGTGTCTTGTTTATAAACTATGCATTGGGATTTAGGTTTGTATGGATAGTACTACTGCACATTTCTATCAATAAAAAGAGCAGATCTATTTAATAAACCAAGGTTCAGAACATATCAGCAAATGAACATTGAAAAACAGATATAGTACTAATTTTGACAAACAAAATTGTGTAGACACTATCCCTTTCGGTACTCTTTGGTTTGATTTTTGGTTCATAACAATAGCATCACTTGACATCAGGCCATACCAGTCTCGATAAAGCACTACATTTCCCAGACTACATGGATTTATAGGATATTAAACAAGCTTCCATTTCATATCATGTTTATGTCCCCAGTGAAATAATGTTCAATTTTCATGAGCTTTAGTGAGAGACAATGAAAATTATTTTATAAGGGGCATAAACATGATACGAAATGGTAGCAGGTTTAATATCCTATTTATTACCCATAATTGATCGTAAGTTATATAACTCAAATCGTTTCATTGACGTTCCAGTAAGGTTGTAATGCGCCAATCGATGATGTCAGCATGTGACGTCAAAGTGTTGCGTCCCACTTGCCGTTCTAGAGGTAACTATCACTTTGATATGTACCAAGATATGTTTAACAATATGGGTAATAAAAGAATACATGCTATACTTTCGAAGCCGGGTCAGACTGAAGTTTGAGAAGCAGACTTTTATTATTATTTCTTCAGTTATTTTAGCAATGCTTATTAGATTTCATAAATTTAATACTTACAGAGATTTGAGTGAATCATAAGCCCTTGCAACAACCGATCAACTTTTGATTATACAATCACTTAGAATTAAATGAGTTTAGGAAGGATTTGAATTATTAGGACCTTTATATACTTATTGCCATGTTCACTGGGATAGACTCCACCAATCACTAATTATACCTTTAATACCTATTCAAAATGTGCTTTATTTTATTTATGTACATATGAACCCAGTGTTCGAGATTAACAGTATCACAATATCCCGAGGATACCAGAATTTAATTTTGAATACCAGACTTCAAGAACCCAGTATCCCACCAGGATACCATATAATGTTGTTTTTGTTTTTATTTCCTGCGTTTTAATTTTTCGCTATACAATGAAAGTCGTCATTTACTGGTGAATTAAGTTAAGTAACAGTATTTTCTTGTACCCAGTCTAATGCTATACCATAACAATATCTCCCCCAATTCATACCCAGTCTAATGCTACATTGGAGCAATAGCGGTGTAGCAATAGACTGGGAATTGCTAAGTCGCTACTGTTTTTGTTTCCTCCCTTCAAATTTTATTTGAAATATTTATTCCACATCTGCAGAAAATTGATACAGGTAGGTTTATTATTAATAATGTCAAAATCACTTATAAATTACTGCTAAATATTAATTTAGGTTAGTATTATTCAAAAATAGATTCCCTTTGATTGCAAATTTCACGAATTTCGTGATTGCGATTGTGGCATTGCAAGACTGGGAACGAGAACAGTGCCGTCCAAGTTTTTGACCATATTATTTATAAATTTCATTTAAGTGGAATACTAAATTCTCAGGTGGGATACCAGATTTTGAAATGTTAGTATCAAACTAGGATACTGCCCAAAATTATTAATCTCGAACACTGGAACCCCCTCCCCCCAAAAAACCCCCTCAACAACGACAAACAAATCCAAAAACAACCAACAATCCCATCATCTAAACTGGAGGAACAATTACAGTTAATGTTTAACCCAACAACAGATTACAGATTATTTTAATTGATCATCATATAGCCCAACCGCTCAATTTTTGATGAATGAATGAATGAATGAATGAATGAATGTTTAACGACACCCCAGCACAAAAATATACATCGGCTATTGGGTGTCACAAATGGTAAGCATATGAAAATATTTATATATATTTATGTAAAACCACAGCGTAAAATTTTGTAATTTTTTGTTTGGAACATCAAGTACTTACGTCTTTCGGTACGAAAGATGCCGACAAGGTGAAGCCAGACCAAAAGAAAATTCCTGCGGCCATGATGTACTTTCTGCTGTACCTGTCACCAAGGTAACCAAACACTGGCGAACACAACATGTACACAATAATGAACGACGTCTGAATCAGTCCAGCTCTAGTGTTATGTATGCCATAGTACTTTTCAACTTCTGGTAGAACCCCTGTTAAAAACCAAACAGTATTAAGTTATATGTAGACATTAAATACATGACAGTTACTCTCTCATAGCAGTACATTTTGTCTACGGAAGAAATTAATTAAAGAAATCATAAAACTTGTTAAAAGTTATAATAGAATTCTCAATCATATCAATGTCACAGACATGTTTTGAACTAGCAAGAAATATGGACCTACTGGGGTGAAGTAGAAATTCACCTGTGAAAACAACCAAAACATTGCTCTACTTTTTCCAAAAGGTGTACATGTAGGTACAATTATTTCATCTGCTATTTAAGTTGTGATTGTGATATATTTCAATCCATAACACTAACCCGAGTCCAAATAACTTCCTTAACATGTCTATATCTCTATATACGTCCATCCCAAGACCAATCTCTGGCAGGGCCAGTGAATGGGGGTGGGATACATACACTAACCCAAACCCTCCCCTCACCCAGGGCTTCTAGAATTGTTTTTAAGTCCACTAGCCATGGGATCAGTAATTAAAAAAATTCACTAGCCCTACTTTAAGTTAATACAATTTTACTAAATAATAGTAATAATCAGATATGTCACCTAAAGAGAGAGATAGAGCTTAAAAACACTAACATTAGGAGTTGGAGTGGGGTCAGTATAGACTTAACTGCAGCATTTGACAAAAAAAATTCACTAGCCATTGGGCATGGCAATTGTAGTTATTTACTAGCCCAACATTGAATATCACTAGCCACGGGAGTGGGACTACCGTAATCTAGAAGCCCTGTCTGGCATGGCAATTGTAGTTATTTACTAGCCCAACACTGAATATCACTAGCCACGGGAGTGGGGCTACCGTAATCTAGAAGCCCTGCCTCACCAAATGCTGTTTTATTTCAAGCAGCCCATATTTTTTCTTAGCAGGACATATTTCTTTTAACCTGCTATCTTAAAACAATAACATCAGGCAATATTTTACTTCCTATTTCGAGCTCCGACATTTCCATAACCATATGTCTGATGCCATATAACCGTAAAAAAAATGTGTTAAGTGCGTCATTAAATAAAATATTTCCTTCAAGCTCTGACACATGCAGTGCAAGGCATTAGGATTGGGCACAGACTACGGCCAATAACAGGACATTGTGGCACTCAGGGTTTGACTTTTTAAAACATTTGTTGAACACTGCCATACTTTTAGCTTTATACACAATAGATAGCAATGTAACAATGAACATACTGCACATTTATCTACAATAAAATATACATGTATGTAACTGACATTATATTTGTATGTTAAACAAATGTTACAAGTTTTTACTTTACTTTAATATTTTGTTCTATATTTATAGAAAACATGAAAACATAAATTGTAGCCTTCAGAAGTACTCTCTCATCAGAGGTTTGAGAGAGATCCTAACTGTCCAAAAGTCCATCTATAATATAGCTCTGTAATGGCAGAGTACTTGCATGTATGTACATGTACATGTAAACAATACTGCCTGCTCAATATATGAATAATTATCTTGATAGGGTAATGGTACATGTATTAAATAATAAGTAACCACATATATCATAATCAAATAATTCAATCACATAGTTTGTTACACCAATGTATCTGCTGTCATAACAACTCCCTGTTCTATTTATACACAGCAATATCTGACAACATCAAATTCAGTCTGATCATGTAACTGTTTTTGGCATTTTATACAACTTTACTCTTAGTGTTCCAGCATTCCATGCATTCATTCAAGTCATGGCGGGACGTAGCCCAGTGGTAAAGAGCTTGCTTGATGCACGGTCGGTCTAGGATCGATCCCCATCAGTGGGCTCATTGGGCTATTTCTTGTTCCAGGCAGTGCACCACAACTGGTATATCAAAGGCTGTGTTATGTGCTATTCTGTCTGTGGGATGGTGCATATAAAAGATCCCTTGCTGCTAATCGAAAAGAGTAACCCATGAAGTGACGACAGTGGGTTTCCTCTCTCAATATCTGTGTGATCCTTAACCATATGTCTGACGCCATATATCCGTAAACAAAATGTGCTGAGTGCGTCTTTAAATAAAATATTTTTTCCTTCCTTCCTTCAAATCATATGCAGTCATATATATATATATATATATATATATATATATATATATATATATATATATATATATATATATATATATATATATATATATATTAAAAAATGGCAAATAGTGGCCTATAAAAAGAGAAGAAAAGTAATTTGTTTAGACTTAGGTCACTAATTAGCAGAAATTCAACTTCTAAAACCACCAAAAAATTGCAGGTCATTTTTCAAGAGACAGATGTATGTACGTGACAGCACAATTATCTCATCTGTTTATTTATAATATAATTTTGCTTGTGATTCTATTATATAATAATTCCATAATGATCTAAAATACATCTCAGAGGTCCATAGCTACCACATGTACTTGACACTAAACCCTCCTTTTACTCCACTCTTATTTCCAAAAGGCCATATTTTACTTCCTATTTCAAACCCAGAGTGCAGTAATGCTGTGTTGACCGTAGTTACCAGTCTAAACATGTGAGTTGACATTATCGTCAATGTGAACACGCCAGATGCAAATCAGGAACCTGTAAAAATACATGGCAATAATTGTCAAATGACCAACTGAGGGAAATAGTTCGACCCGTACACCTCTATATCAAAGGCTTATTAAAGACTAATCCTAACGAATGCCAGACAACTCGGACCCATGGACAACTCGGCCCACGTCGAGACAGCTCGGCCCATAGTTCTGAGACAACTCGGCCCACCTCAAGACAACTCAGCCTGGAGTCCAGAGACGACTCGGCACATGCACAATATTGTATATATTGTTGAACAAGTGTTGTTTTTTAAATTAAAGTATTCTCACAGAAATAAAAGAGTGTGTTTTTTGTTAGTTTTGAATTAGTCTCACCTTAACATAAACATCCCGAAACGAAGTGTCATGTCGGATTGATAAATTGCTGATCCATTTATCTTTGAAGATAGTTTCCGCTGTTCGAATAATTTGTTTTTGTTCTACAATCAGTGACCTAAACATTGGAGATGATCCCAGAAAAAACATGCAAAAGTTATTTATCGTTGTAACACTCGCGGATATAGCCTCCTGACTTCCTGCTTTTAAGAAGTCATTCCAATTGGTGAGCATGATGCCATTTTCAAATAATGTATATAACCGTCCGAATTATTGGACTTATCACTTTCTAATATCACTTTCCAACAAAATGCCGACATATCCGTGTTCCTTTTGTTCCAATGAAGTTTGACCTAGACAACATGCATTACGCTGCGACGTTTGTTCACGATGGCAACACCGCACCTGTAATACTGTCGTAATTTTACTGCTTTGGCATATGAATACTGTATTGATTGAGAAATACTAGGATAAACTGTTCAATTCTGCTACTTGAAAATCTGATTTCGACATATAGCCGCTTTCCGCAAGTATCAATGAACCCGTATCAATAACTCGGGGCCGAGTTGTCTCGGACAGCTCGGCCCTGAGGCCGAGTTGTCTGGTCCCCATCCTAACCATATCCCTAAAACTACCCTAACCACTGAAAGGGGGGGGGGGGGGGGGTACGGGTCGAACTCATGCTCAACTGAGTAACCCCTGATTGTAGTCAGAGTGAAACATTTTTCAACTCCCCTCAACCCTATGCACCACCCCATCCACCCTATGCCCCACTCCCTCCACCCTCTGCCCCACTCCTCCACCCCACTCCCTCCACCCTCTGCCCCACTCCCTCCACCCTAGTTCACCAAGATAAACCTCGCGTGCAAGCACAAACAGCGAGGTTTATCGGATTCTAGCAGCAACTTTCTAGCAGACAATTACGCTGGCAGACAATTTCAGCTGACACGCATGGCAACGTTCTAAACACCGGACTCATAGGCCTTTCAAACACACCGATATGCTAATTATTAGTATTCACTATAACTTAAGAATTTCAGAGTTTAAAAGAGTATCTTTATATAAAAAAACCCACAAAATCAAAATAACAACCAAGACTCATTTTTATGTCTTAAAAGGTTTTCGAAAGGTGTATGAGTACGGTGTTTAGAACGTTGCCATGCGTGTCAGCTGAAATTGTCTGCCAGCGTAATTGTCTGCTAGAAAGTGGCTGCTAGAATCCAGTCGGTAAAGTCAGACTTTTTTCCTTTTATTCAAGGTGAAAATTGTTTCAAAGTAAGTATTTCTTGGTCTCAGTGAGCTCGAAATAGATCACAATATACAATTAGAGTGTGGTAATGAGATGGTAATCGTTATTTTGACCACAATTTCGTACCGAGCAAAATTCCTCGGAACCGTTGTCCAGAAGCTGCTAATGGCAGAATGCCTAGACAAGATAAACCTCGCTGTTTGTGCTTGCATGCGAGGTTTATCTTGGTGAACTACCTCCACCCCACCCGACTGGATTTAATCTGCATGATTAAATGAATGCAAAGTCTATTTATTTGTTTACCTGCTATGGTAAATCTGTCCATGTAGTTTAGCAGGTTGATGAAGAGAAGTGTAAAAACAGTAACTGCTGCAGCTTTGTTGCTAATGATACTGTTCACGTGACTGCCATCCTCAACCTGATGTTTGGGCACCGTGGCATCGATGACTTCATTGTCTTGGAGGTCAGACGATGGCACAATGGGAGCCGTGTCTGAATCGGGAAAGTCAACAGGCATTTCTTCCAGTTGTACTGTATCATCAAATGGTGGTGACAATTTACTCATTTGCATAAGCTAAGATTTGATAATAAACTGATAGTGATAAGGTCCAAATTTAACAACAAACCAATACGGAAGTAGCGTGACACGGATTTATTCTTTGGTTTCAAATTCCGCCTTTTATCAAAAAGCCTTCATCGATGTGTTGGGATTCCATCTACATTTTTATAAGTCTGAAATAGTTTGAAATTATGGCAAATAATCTTTATTGAATACAAATAGGGCCTCCGCGAGTCCAAAATATTGAACTCGAGTACTTGAGGGTCAAACTCGACTCGGACCTGAATACCCGACACTTACACTAGATGATGATGAGATTAAGGAATACAGTTAAATAGCATCTTAATAAAAGTTAATTCCAGCGCTGAACATGGATGCCAAAACATGTTATTGCATTGCATTTAGAAACAGGTTATTTTCAGTGTTGTGAAGGACGGACGGCCGGTTTAAAAAGAGAAACCTGCGCATGATCATATAATTATTGTGTAACTTATAACGTTGATTATCTACTGCTGAAATTATTGTCCTACATTGTCCAGTGTATTATAGTTGATGATTCATTGTAATCCACCTAGTACGGGTACTCAAGTCCTGTGAACAGACTCGAGTCTTGTTAGACTCGACCCGTGCCCGAGTACTCGAGTACTCGTGGAAACCCTAAATACTAAAAATAAATATGTAATTGTGCAATAAAAGGTGTTGAACAAATCATTAAAAAAATAAATATAAAACATGAAATAAAGCTTTACAAAGACAGAGATATTGGGTCTACTCAGGTAGATGAGGTGTGTCAATGCATGGGTAACCAGGACAGCGAGCTTGAACCTTAATTGTACATTTATGCACAAAAATAAAGTGAAACCCCCCAAAAAAACCCAGCACCACCCCAACCCCTCCCCCCAAAAAAAAACCCCCCAACAACACCCAACCAGTTGTCACACATGTAGCCTGCATACGAACGTGTAGGCTATAGGCCTACACACAGTTATCATATTGAAGAAGAAAAAAAGTATAGTAAAATGCAGTACAGGTGTCTAATTTCTGTTCAGTTTATCAAAATGTTAAAATTAGTTGTTATAAATGTGTATCTGTAGATGTTAGGTTGTTAGAGCAAAGAGGCAGCTAGTAAAGGGTTAACTATTTCGACAGCGATAGACTGGTTTAACAAATAGGTGCTTTTTCGGCGAATTGTCGGCGAAATTTCAGTTATCGGAAAGAGTGGGCGGTCCATAAACATGCCCATTGACCCGACTTCCACAATATAGGTCAAACCGCAATGACGTCAAAATTATGCCAGCAAGGTGCGCTGCCAAATATGGGGTGACAGCTTAACTGCGCATGCCCAGATCTTCATTAAAAAATAAAGAGAAATATGGCGTTCATGCTTGAGGAAGAGTACTAAAATCTTGGTTTTTATACAGAATTGTGCCATGGCAACGCAAAAACCTGGGGAATGGGTGCAGTCGCTCATTTCCCGGTTTGATGCACAGGTAGTTTACCTACTGTTTTATTTGATCGCATTGTCAATGCAAAGAATGGAGCTCGTAATAATGATGTAGCCATTTCCGCTGTAATTTATGAATGAAAATGAGCAGATCGAATCCTTTTCCCGACATTTGCATAGTTTCTTCATTGATGATGAATTTCCTTAAACACGTGCATGCGTTATTATATAATTAGTCTTTGAAGCTTGTATTTTGTCAAAATATAGCCTTTGTTCAAAATGAAAAGATAATAAACAGACGAAAACGTAAACCAGTATTTCTCATTAATATTCATGAGCTGTCCTGAGAAGTAAAAATGCCAAAAATAAAATATACATGCATTTGTTTTGGTAGGCAAATATTTATTGTTGTACACACACAAATACACAGTTTATCACATGTTATTATTATCCAGCTTTTAATTGTAATTGGTAAAAAATTTGTACAATGTAAAAGAAACAAATGAATCTTATCTTATTAAAAGGCTGTACATCTAGACATGTGATAAATATAGGTATAATTAATTCCAGTTAATACTCAGGATCTGAGGATATGATTCTTGTCAATAGCCTCAGTGGTGTAGTGATTAAGCCTGCAAGGCTGGTAGGTACTGGGTCTGCCCGAGTTTTAACAACTCCATCTGTAGGTGTAAGGCCAGTACATCACTTTCTCTGCTAACCACTAACCCACTTTCCTGGACAGACAGTCCCGATAACTAAGGTGTGTGCCTAGCACAGCATGCTTGAACCTTAATTGGATATAAGCACGGAAATAACTATAAATGAAAAGGAATTCCTGACTGTTATATTAAGTTTATTACTCACAGACAGATTGGATTAATAATACTGTAAATCTAGAAAGTTATGCTAGCGACAAAGGACTGCGAAAACTATTAATGACTACCAAGCACAGTACTTTCCAGGGATTCTAGAATTTTTATAAAGTCATGGGATCAGTGATTTAATTTTTTTACTATTTACGATTAAAAATTCGCTAGCCATACTTTAAGTCAATTTAATTTTACTAAATAATAGTAATAATCAGATATGTCACCTAAAGAAGGATATTAAAAACACTAATATTGGGGTGGGTGGATGGAGTGGGGGCAGGCTATTCATATTTACAAAATAGACTTAACTGCAACATTTCATTATTTATTTTTCACTAGCTGTGGAGCATGGCAATATTAGTTATTTACTAGCAAAATATTGAATATCATTAGCCAGAGGAGTGGGGCTGCCATAATCTAGAAGCCCTGACTTTCTCTACGCAATAGTATGAATATATTTGTGAAAAAGACAAAATTATTAGTATTATTAAAAGCGTAAGCTCTTTAATTTAGCCTTATACACTAAACGTTTCAAAATGTTATTCATGATGGCAACAGTATTGATAATGAGTTCGAGCAAACCAGTGATTTAACACTTAATACCAGCTTTCTAATTAATTAAAACAACACATGGTATGAACTTTCACCTCAGCTCTTGACTAAAACAATGTGCTTGTGTTCTTTGTAATATTACTCATAAGATGAGATCGCAGTACTTTCTACACACAGTTTTGACCATTGCTACCACTCACAATACTTTCATGACGCAATACATAGTATATTTACAGTAATTTGCATGTGTAATAAATAATTATATGTTATAATCTTTATTTATAACTTTTAAATAAGTGGGAAATTGCTCGATCGATCAATTAATAGTAAGCAAGATTATGCAAATTACAGATGATTATAAACAAGAAAATTAATTATTGGATTCATGAAATTAATAATGTGAGTACTTATTACAAAGTTTACCAAACATTACTCCCCACATAATGTGTGGTCCTTGATCATATGTCCAGCACTATATAACTGTAAATAAAAATGTATTGAGTACATCGTTTTTAATAAAACATTTTTCTTTTTCCTTCCTTCGTCTCGAGCTGCAAATGCGTGGCTAGTAGCAAATTAAATAATTCCTAATCACCACGAGTAAGGAGTGTGTTAATTACCCCTGAAAGTCGGACAGTGAAACCTACTGTAAACTTTACCATTTAAGGGTAGACTAAACTCCATCAAGAGCCTTATGTGTTGGAAAGATGCATACCCGGAACACCAACACATACTGACACTTTGACAAATAAAAAATGGGAAATTTTAGAGTTAATAAAAAAATATGATTATTCCTGCAAACTGGGGGCAGCCTTCTTGTGATGTCAGGTGGTATAGCTTTGGGCGAAGTGACGTTGGCTCTGTCTAACTTCTCTATTATGCACAGTGTAAACAAACGCTCTAATTTATGACAAGGCGCTTCGCTTTCATCAACCTGACTTGTAAAACAACACAAATACACTTGATAGTATAATAAACTATTTAACTAAATATATTTCAGTTTGCATCAATATAACGAAATGGAGTTATAGTATTTTTTTCTTTAACCCCCCCCCCCCCCCCCCCCTCACACAATACCCTATGATCTTAATAAAAGAGCCATGTCTTTTTAGTGTGTCTAGACACAGTGTCTGGGGACCGTCTAAATATACACCTGCCAATCAAGAATTTATATACAAAACATGCAGTTATATCAACACTTTGACAATGGTGGTTTATTTTGTATTGAAAAATAAACCACATATACACGATGCTATGTTACTGGGATGGATATTATTACAGAACATTGCGATGCATCTGCAAAAATCAGGTATGTTTTGTTTCTTCATTTCGAAGACTAATTCCTGATATAACACTTTAGGTATTATGTAACCACCAGCTCGCCAGAGGGCGTATTCATGGGATGGTACAAAATGGCTGCGCCCGTTGTATAGAATAGCCGTCACATTTAACCATTTTATTAATTAACTATATGATTATACTTGGTGATATTAATCAATAATGTGCATTATGTATCATTGAATATGTGTACCAGTGCAAAAGCCTTGCTATCACTCTTGTTCTCCATGAGCTATCTGTCTTGTTCTCCATGAGCTACTCTCGGCTAAGTTTAAATTAACATGTAGCTCCTTTTTTTCCTCTTTCGATGAGGCATTAAAAAAATGTGCCAAAATTCCTTCAAGAAATTGTGCACAATTTTTCGTTTTGATTTAATCCTACGGGATATTCAAAATTCGATAGCACCAAAATTGCCCCCATCCTCTACCCATTCCGATTGGGCTGCTGGTGCTCCCTTGTCAGCACAGGCAGTCTAGTCTTCCACCCACCCCAACCCTTTTCCTGTCCTGGACGGAGGAGCCGGCCGAGCCCTGCGCCCAGGTTAGGTGTGCATTATAACAGCTTCTGAATGTGCACATAAACTGGTGTAACAGACCGTGATATGTACTATCCGGTCTGTGGGATGATGTATATAAAAGATGCCTTGCTGCTAATCGAAAAGAGTAGCCCATGAAGTGGCGACAGCAGGTTTCTTCTCTCAATATCTGTTGTCCGTAACCATATGTCTGACGCCATATGACCATAAATAAAATGTGTTGAGTGTGTCGTTAAATAAAACATTTCCTTCCTTCAGCCACTGATCCACAAACTCCCACCTGTGTCAGCCAGCCGCTAGTTCAGCCAGTTTAGTTCAGCCAGCCCCTAATTCAGCCAGCCACTTGTTCAGCCAGTCCCTAGTTCAGTCAGCTAATGTTTCACTAACATTCACAAACTATTGGATTGGTTCCCAATGTGGCCATTTGGTTTACCGTCTATCATATTTTTTTCTACTCGGTCTGGCTGAACTCGATCTTATGATCCTGAAGCAGACAGCCATTTGTGTCTTCTCAGCACAAAATACCTAGACAGGATGAGCCATGGTCTTCATTGAAATTGTCATTGATACTCGCTGGCTTTTTGTCAACCTGAGACCTTGGAAGGTACTTATTGGGACGATTCAGACAAAGTACATGAAGCACATCAACTTGCCACCCCAAAAGGATTATGCAAGCTTTGCCAAACTTTAATCTGACGTTCACCATTTCATAAATGTAGAAAAATCAAGATACTAACCTCTGCAAGAAACTCCAGTAAAGAAAGAAAGAAAGAAATGTTTTAGTTAGCCCATTTTAATTGTGGTTATATGGTGGCAGACATAAGTACTTTGGGGCTTATCAAACTTTAAAGTTTTTGACATTGCTTCAACATTTTATACTACTACTTTGGCTTTTTGTGTAAATTGGTAAAATAATCCTCGTAAATTGTGGTCATGATACGTTTTGGTCCTATACTGAATTATATTCTAAATTCCATCCATTGCAAACTTATATCCACCTGTAATGGCCGTCCCTTGATTGTCCATTAATTAATTGTATATTTTAAAACAGACATTCAACTATATCATAATCATTGTAAAGCTTTGCACGCATTTCTTTCATAAAACCAGATAGGTGAAATGTTAAAGCAAAACACCAATTTCAAAACCCGACATTGCTATTTTAACTGGGAAAGAATATGTCATTTACAAAAATGACGTCAACAGTAGGTTTCAATGTTATGCTTTTGCAAGTTAAAAAGAAAAGATTATTTCAATAAATTTCAGTTTTAATATTATTAAACATATTTATGTTTGCAAAGCTATAATTTATGAAACCCACTTTATAAATTGGAATTAATTACAGCCATTTTTAGCTGTTATTATGAGTATGCAAATTTTGTCATTGTTATGTCAGTATCTATAAATCAATCCTTCGACTGTTTTACTAAATATTATTTTAACTCAAGTACATACATTGTACATGTATGTGCAAATTACTGATAATTCTATAAAGTTGTAAATTGCTACATACTCTTTTGTCCCACCTCAAAAATGCAGTGGACATCCCGATTGATGTTGTTGAACATAGCTATTGGAATTTATGCTGCAATCTAAAAAGTGGTATTATGTATTACATGTAATAAAGATTATTTCAAGTTTCCTACCCATTTCAAATGTTAATATCTTCAGCAGACCATCCGATTCTGTTCTCGCCCCCTTGTGCCACATCATTTTAGCTGCAAAATCCATGACAGCTGTCCCACGCAGGGAGCATTCTGATTGGTTAATCCCTTTGGCGTGTCCCACCAGCTAGGGTATGAAAGGAAGCCAAGTTTTATCAGAAGAGGTCAGGCCCTTTCTAAGGGCCCTATGGGCAACCTAGGGAGACATCCCAGCATCAATGAAGTCTAATTAACAAGCTACTCTCGACGCACTAATTCCAAACCTATACGTAGAACTCTCCCTTATTTTACTCTTTAGAATGACCGTTCAAAAATGTGTCAAATTTCCTTCATCTAAAATGCACACTCATTCCCTTTGGCATTCTTTTTGGCCATCAACCAAATTCCAAATTCCATAGCACCACCATACCCTCCGCCTGCTACCGATCATCCGGGTGGCTGGCGCTCTCTTGTGACAGTCAGTGCAGGCGGTCCTTCCTCCTACCTCCCCCACCTTTTCCTGCCAGGGACAGGGGAGCCGGCTGAGGACAGCACCCATGCCCATGATAGGCGTGTGCTACCATAAATGTACACGTTAAAACCTAGTCCTGTCCTGTCCTGATGGCGGGCACTCTCAAACTGAAAGTCACACTTGTGAAAAGGGGCTGATAGCCCAGCCAATGCATTCCCCTTGTCCTGCCCTCAGTGCCTTATGTGGCATTTTAAATTAATTCATGTTTGGCAAATAAACAAATTTAAACTACTGTTTATTTATGTCCTCAAAACTTTATTAAAGTACCTTGGATGTGACCTTGATCGATTCAATGTATTATTGAACTTGTTTTACAAATCATCTTTTTGAACTTTACTCTGGAGTTGTTATCAAGTTTAAGTACAATGATACTTGGACTGTAGGGTCACCCGAGGGCAATTACATACCCACTTCTGATTTGCTACATAATTTTCAGAGATTGCTACATAATTTTAAAACATTAAACAGTAGTTGCTAATCAATTCTCAATTGACTAGAAATATTGCTAATCTAGATGTTGAAAACAAAATGTTCTCTGTAGTTGCTGGCTATATCAGAGGCTGTGCCTTTGATAGACATGCCTGAAGATAGAGCCACATTAATAGGGTTTCCTGGTTCCACTATTTCTCATTCCAGCCAGTGCACCACAACTGGTATATCATAAACCGTGGTATGTGCTATCCTGTATATGGTGCATATAAAAGATCCCTTGCTGCTAATTGAAAGAGTAGTCCATGAAGTGGTGACAGCGGGTTTCCTCTCTCAATACCTGTGTGGTCGTTAACCATATGTCTGATGCCATATAACCATAATTAAAATGTGTTGAGTGTATCATTAAATAAAACATTTCCTTCCTTCCTTCCTGGTTCCATTTTACAGTGAAACTTGTAGGGCTAAATTTACAAAATCTGTGTTTATCTTAATTAACAGTACACATGTGTAATTACATATATTTATAACTTAATGCTTAAAAAATACACAACCCCAGCAATTAAAAAAATGCCCATGCCATTGAAAAAACCATGGACTATAGTCCCAAGTCATAAAAGTGCCACGGAGAATTAAAAACCTCCACGGCATTGCCGATTGCCGTGGGAAATTGCAGGGGTTGAATACATGTACTTGTTTTCAAGACGTTTTTCATAAATTCGGCCTGTATTGTTTTGTCTGGTTTTACACTAAGCTAGATCACATAAATATTTGTAAAATTAATTTTAATGCTCAGAAGTAGGAAGAAGAAGGAAATGTTTTATTTAACAACGCACTCAACACATTTTATTTACGGTTATATGGTTAAGGACCACACGGATATTGAAGGAAGAATCCCGCTGTCGCCACTTCATGGGCTACGCTTTTTGATTAGCAGCAAGGGATCTTTTATGTGCTCCTTCCCATAGACAGGATAACACATACCACAACCTTTGATGTACCAGTCGTGGTGCACTGGCTGGAGTGAGAAATGCTCAGAAATAGGAGCCTAACTTACAAAGACCACTCATTTGACCAAAACATGACTATTAAACTGCAGATGCCCTTAATATAAAGGTTAAATGTATGCTGAATGAATTTTTTGTAGAGTGGTGGTTGTTATGTTTAGTGTGTCCTATATAGCAATTTGAACTGTACTTCTTTCTTCCAGTTGCCAATAAAGACGGGACTGCACACGACCCAGTCTGTGCAGAATGTGAAGCAGAACAAGGAATGCCTGGTGAATGTGAGCAAGTACAAGTTCTCACTGGTGATCAACGGCCTTACCAAGACCTTGCAGTCAGTCTCGCTCATGGTTAGTCTCGACTTTTCAGTTACTGTTTACTGCATGGTGTTATCATTAAATTTCACCTATATTCATTGTGTTATACAGAGATTTATTATCCACATATTTCACGATATACAGGAAAATATAACCAGTGTGTCATAATGATTTCATGTAAACAATGAATGATGTCATTTTAAGGAGCGACGTCATAACATAATGCGGCTTCCCCAGTCAAAGCTCTGTATTATTGCTTACCAAAATGACGTCATTTTGGAAAATGATGTCATTTCCCCGTCTCTTTATAGTATTAGGTTTGAAACATTTTGACATGGTCCTAGCTTGTTATTCATTAAACCTTTTTTTTTGGATAATATGGAAATAATGAAATTATTACACTCGCGTGTGAATCATACTGATTTTACGAAACTCTTGTCAGGATACAAGACTACTGACACTCGTTTCGTAAAAGCATTATGACACACTGAAAGTTCCCAATTTCCATACTAAAAATTTCCATTATATATTTAATTACAATCTAATTAAAATTAGCTCCACTATTACATGTGGATCTAACAGGAGCCCGTTGGAGCTCATGTCCAGTTGACCTTTCATTCGACCAATCAAAACCTTACTTGCAAAATAATGCCAGTGATTTGAAAACATTCGGGATTATGCCGAGGGTATACGAAATGATTCGGGTGAATTACGAAGTATGCTGGAAACTAATTTCAATATAAAATTTTATATAAAATTTGTTTCAAGACCCGTCATGGTATAGCCATAAAATCTGTTTATACTAGTATACAATCCAGAGTTTATTACTGCACTTTCCCCCCTGTTTTAAAATGTTGAAATAGAACAGCAAGTTCGTCTATTGCATAAATAGTCTCCCGCGATATTTTTAGAATTTGTATGCTCCCGAATAATGTTATAACAGGGCACAATATTTCACACTAACCACCGTTCTGTTCGTGTGTTGGTTACGCAAAATTAAATTTACACGAACCGCAAATTGGTTAAGTCATGACCTGTAAACGTTCAGAAATTAAAACTTGTAAACTTCACGATTACAGGACGTTTATTCACGCAGACATACTCTTAGTATTCCGACAAATGTTTTAGACTGATTTTTAAATACTTGATGCGCAGCAAACCAGTAACAACGTTATATTGCAACAGTTGTAACTTGCGACCAGTCTAAACTTTTTAAAAAGTTCTAAAGAAATGTGCTCGAACTGCTTGGGATGGCTAAATTATCTGCTGCTATTTTATCGCTAAAGGAATATATGTAGACATAATATTGGATTGGCTATAATTTTGCATATGTTAAAAACAGTTTTAACTTAAACAGGAATCCAAATTTGTCTGTACGTATGCAAGATGTTGTCCTCATGTAGTTTTAAATATTACATAATGAGCTTTAAAAAACAAACATTTAGAACGTCACTGTAGTATAGAAGTACCATCGATAAAGTGAAAGTAGCATAGCCACTGCAAAATGAAAAAAAAGAAGAATCCCTCCAAATGATTATGTATCTATTTCAAATGCGCAGCGCCCATTACACAGAGTACGCATGTGCATAATGCAAAAACATAATCTGGGAATAGGTCGAGGCTGTCTGTAATTGTTCTATAAAATATCCTCTTAAAATTGACTCAAAAAAAGAAAGAAAACAAATGCCTCCGAAAAGGCTCAGAATGCATCTACAGCGAGTTTCAAAATTTTCACAGGGGAAGGCCTCCTGAATCCCCCGGCTCGAGCACGCCTGGTTACGCCCCTGTATTTTGTTTCAATACTGGGGCTGATATTCAGTTCTTTTATAATATTGTTAACTTTAGCAAGCATTAAAGACATTTGTTTTGGTAAAATGTTTTATTTTGTATTTGTTTTTACTTTATGTTTGAGCTAAAAACAATGTATTTAAAATATAATTTCAACGTAAATTTGAAGTAACCAATCAGGTAACTCACGGGTTAAGCAAATATAATTCACGTAACCGAACAATTGGTTACCTAGGTAAAAACCACGTGAACCGACTTCCAGTTACCTCAGATTTCGAAATATTGTCCCCTGTTATAAACGGCGAAGTGTAATTGGTCGATATTTAAATTGTTATTTATAGATGAAATGTCACCTGGACATGGGAGTCCACGCAATGCTGTTAGATCTACTGGTAGACCAGATTGATTTAATTATGGCTGTTCTAATAATTAATTTAACAGTAGTGTACTGCATTGTTCAGTGGCCTGAAAACATATCCCTAGAATGAGTTACATGCTAATTTTCCCAATCCCATCACACATAGCAGTGTTCTCACTGGGTGAATTTTTTTTTTTTAAATGGGGGGGGGGGGGGGGTGTTTCCAGTCGGAGATTGCTGAATCCATAAAAAAATAAAAATGTTTTCATTGCTCAAATATTGTTTGTATTAAATATACAAATGGATACAGGTATAGGACAAAATAGAGGCTGTTAAAAATACTATTAAATTATGTTACGGTAAATGTTTCGTCAGTTGCTTTTTCCTACACAACGCAGCTTGTTTCTTTGATGTCCAGTGGGCAGACTGATCATTGTGGGTTTTTTTTTTTTATGTGTGGAAAAAAGTGTGCATTTGGAAATAGCGGAGATAGGTGCTGGAAAATATAGTAGGGTGCTGGAAAATAAAGAAGGGTGGAGAACGTGAAAGGAGGGCGGCAAAATGCAATAGCAGGGTGGGCCGCCCTGCTTAAATGGAGCAGCGAGAACACTGCATAGGACCATGGCAAAATAGCCTTGATTTTTGTAGAATTTCCCTGGTTATAATAAAATTTTCATTATATTAATTACAACTTAAAGCCGTCCCATTGGCCCAGCTATAGCAACATAAGTTTGTTCCATTTCTTAATTAATGTAAAAGTAACATCGTTAGAGAATGTCATATCTGATGACATCGGTTTATATTGGTTCTTTATATTCAGGGATTTTATCCAAGCGTTCTGTGGGTTTGAACATAGGCACCTTCCCAAAAGATAGTGGCACTGAAAATTCCCAATTTCTTTACTAAATATTCCCAATATCAGGGATTTGTTCAGGATTTTTCACCAGGATGCTATGTCTGATAGGAAAATTAGCGCAAGTAAATCATACTTGGGATTTATATTTAGGCCACTGTGAAATTAATTTATTATAACAGAAATAATTAAAATATATATATATTGGGAATTTCTATGCTGATTCTTTTGGAGGAAGCGGCCCATGTTCGAACCCATAGAAAATACAAATACAAATGGGGAACCCTATAATGTTGATCAAAAGGACACAAGGACAGTGAAAGGAGATGGCATTGATGACAAGTGTTACCAGGTCTGATAGAATTTTTATAAAATCCACTAGCCATGGGATCAGTGATTAAAACAAATTACTAGAAATGATTAAAAATTCATTAGCCCTACTTTAAGTTACTACAATTTTACTAATAGTAATAATCAGATATGCCACCTAAAGAGGGATATAGAACTTAAAAAATACTAACATTGGTGTGGGGTGGAGTGAGGGCGGGAGCAGGATATTCATATTTACAAAATAGACTTAAATGTAGCATTTGACAACTTTTTTTCACCAGCCATGGAAAAATATCCTCTGAAAAATTTCCCAGGTTATAATAATTAAATTTTCATTATATTCATTACAACTTAAAGCCATCCCATTGGCATTAGTAGTTATTTACTAGCCCAACATTGAATATCACTGTAGCCCTGGTGTGACGCAGAGTTATCTGCAGCCCTCAAAATTTGTGTTGGCAATCATCATTATTGCTGCAAAGAGCTGTTGCAGATTTGTTTCTCAGTAGAACTTTTATCACTGTTGTCCCCAGCCAGTCCAACTAATTGTATTAACTTTAACCTTGTGTGTCTTTAGTGTTTTATTTTGTCACATAAGTAAGTTGAATTTAGAATAACTGCACATTTGTTTTACTTACTATGTATCATAAATACAAGAGTCAGAAATGTAAGACTAGTTATTTGTCCTCCGGAGGGAACTATAGGTTTCGTCTCCGTCCTCCTGTCTGTGTCTCTTCCATATTTAGTTGTCTTGACTTTTTTTTCGCAATTTTCCAAAATATTAAGCTGAAATTTTGTGCATAGTTTATCATAACTGTTACAGATCAAGTTTGACTTTTAGACCTTTTTGGGTTTTTTTCCTATTTGCCTCAAGACACTGGACTAAAAGTTTATGTATAGGTTTATTATGTACAGTTACAGATCATGTTTGATGTTCATGGTGATTTACCCATTTTTCACACAATTATGGCTAAAAAAGTTAGGACATACAAAAACTTGTTGGGCCCCGTAAGGGACATGTGTTGCTTTAGTAGTACTGTCAGAATGCTTGGTTGTTATTGTTTTTAGAAAATGCCCTTGAAAGATCACCTGAATTTGAAAGGCTATATACATATATATGTAAGGTCGACGACAGTCACTCTTCGCACCATTGTTTTGGCTTTGTACTCAATACATATAACATATCTTACTGTAATTTCACTTGAAATCCATATTTTGTAAATGGTGGAATTTTTTAATTGCAAGATTATCTTCAAACACATTCAGATGCATTAGCAATGTTCAAACAAAAACATTTCAATAGCAATTTCTCATTGGAAATTTTCCAGCGTTCTTCAAACAGAAATGTCATGTACCCAGTTTATGGTTGTTGTAAGGAGATGAAAAGTGACATCATTGGAATAGTGACATCATCCAAATTCAAAATTAGCGATATTATTACAATGCTTTGCCACATTAAAATAAAAACTGGTCTACTAACCTTGACCCCTGTTGAAATTCTATAACAAGCAGACAACGCTGTTTATCAGTCGGTATGTTTTTATTTTTCATAATTCTTCACAAAATATTAAGTTTATGTTTCAAAAGATGAACGAACTAAAAAGTACCTTTTGTCAAATATATCATATCAAAAAATTACTGTTGGATATGTTTTATTTATTGTGTACGAAGCCAAAGCAAGGGTCTGAAAGGTGACTGTCGTCGACCTTAGTGGTGTTGGTATAAAGTGCTCCTACTGACATTCATTCATTCATTTCAACTTATTTGTGTGCTTATATCCCAAGGGTTTCCCCAGAGGCATATGGCGTAGGGCGCCTAGGCATCATCTGAGGGCCTTAAATCAATTGGCTCTATGCTTTAATTGGCTATATGTAACAATCAACTGTTGGTTGTAACAACTTTTAAAACTTTACAGTACACAGGTATTCATACTTCTAATAGGTGAAACATGTCCTTCATACCTAATTAGGCACCCTTTCGTTTAACAGTCGATTACTAATTGTCATAGACAACAAAGTTGGCACTCGCATTTGCGTTAAACTGATAGTGAAAATGTAAGCGCCTTAAAAATATCCTGGGGAAAGGTCTATATCCAGTTAAGGTTCAAGTACTCTGTCTTGGGCACACACCTCAGCTATCTGGGCTGTTAGTGGTTAGGGAGAAAGAAAAGGGTGTAGTGGTCTTGCACCTACCCATGGAGTTGTTATAACTCGCTCTGGGTGTGAGCCTGTACCGGGCTGCGAACCCTGTACCTACTAGCCTTATGTCCGATGGCTTAACCACAATACCACCAAATTAGTGGGTAATTTCCTATTAGCTCAGTTAGTAGAGTGCTGGACTCTGACACTGAGGATCTGTGGTTCGAATCCCCTCAGTAGAGGTTGATTTTATATGTTGAGTGCATGGGGCATATTATGCATTAAATTCTTGAATGGCCCCTTTCCAGCTTTTTTCTTTTTATCTAGTATCCTGCTTAACTTTGTTGCCTGCTATTCCTAGTTTGAAAATGTATCGAAAATATCTTTTTCAGTTAAAACATATTTGCAGCCCTTGCACTTGTAGTAAACTGACATGTCACAGAGCAATCAATTTCAAGTTAACTGAAATGTCACAGGTCAATAAATTTTGATGATACTTTTTTCATTGGATGTTATGGCTGTGGTGACCAGGTCAGCATCTAAGATCAGCCAGTCATGTCTTTAAACCAATAATACCAGTACACATGTGTTATAGTTGAGTGTTACCATAAATAATGAATGGTGATCTCAGCAATGGATGTGTAAGATATTTTGTTTAAAGTCACATATTTCATTATAAAAATGTGTCAGTGTAGTAATATGTTATAGAGGATGAAGTTTGGTATTTTAACTGAAAATAATCAACTGTATTATTATAAAATTCATTAGTCAAAGCTTCTGTGACGGCTAGTAACTTTCTCAAACATTTGTCAAACACTTATGGTAACAAGTAACAAAGGGTGAGTTTCGATAGTGTGTGATATGATTATATAATATAGTAGTGTGTGATATCAGTATATAACACACAGTCAGGTGTTTACTTACTGCTCTTCACAGCTGCCCCATCCTCCAGTTTTCCCATGCTAATCATGCTGATCCCATTACACTGTGCCGGTTCCGTGCCATTTTCAGTGAGGCTGATTCTGTTAGATTTTTTTTCCATTGTTCTGTCTTATCCAAGTTTTTGTCTTCTGAACACAGACACACACAAATACTATTGAACCTCTCCGTGTTTTATCAGTGGCATGTTCAGTCGAAGTGATAGTGACCTTCCCTAAAACAGATGTGTATCTCTTTTTAGTCTTGTTGTTAATACTGCCTTGTCATGTCACAGTCTTACATTGTGTGCATGTACCCTGTACAGAAAGTTTGTTTTCTTTAATGATGCCACAAGAGCACATTGATTTATTAATCATCGGCTATTGAATGTCAAACATTTGGTAATTTTGACATATAGTCTTAAGAGAGGGAACCTGCTACATTTTTCCATTAGTAGCAAGGGATCTTTTATATGCACCATCTCACAGACAGGATAGCTGATGGTATACCAGAAATAGCCTAATGGTACCCTGTACAAATAAGATTATAAGTAAAATGACTGGTTTAATTGGTTATTATTAAAGCTTTACAATTATAATACTTTTTGTTTTCTTCTTCTTTTTCTCCTAATGGATACATAGTGTGCATGGTCTTAAAAAGTCATTGAATGTTAAAGGGGGGTGGGGATGGGGGGGGGGCCAGGAAATTGATTTCTGTTCTTCCAAAATCCTGTACAAACTATGGGTTATCATCAGCTGTGTAATGTGTCGAGTGCGTCGTTAAATAAAACATTTCCTTCCTTTCTTCGTAAGCTGTGTAGTTAAAGCAGAATAAAACTGTCACTATTCTTAAGCAGTGGAGAAACATCTTGACTTTTCAGTGTTGAAATGGCAAATAGTAAATGTAAAGTTTGTTTTATTTAACGACGCCACTAGAGCACATTGATTTTTTATCTTATCATCGGCTATTGGACGTCAAACATATGGTCATTCTGACACTGTTTTTTTTAGAGGAAACCCGCTGTCGCCACATAGGCTATTCTTTTTATAACAGGCAGCAAGGGATCTTTTATTTGCGCTTCCCATAGGCAGAATAGCACAAACCATGGCCTTTGTTGAACCAGTTATGGATCACTGGTCGGTGCATGTGGTTTACACCTACCCATTGAGCCTTGCGGAGCACTCACTCAGGGTTTGGAGTTGGTATCTGGATTAAAATTCCCATGCCTTGACTGGGATCCGAACTCAGTACCTACCAGCCTGTAGACCGATGGCCTAACCACGACGCCATCGAGGCCGGTAGGCAAATAGTAAATACATCAAAATCAAGTTTAATGTTTTTGGCGATTGTATTACAAGGGCTGGATCGACATGTAGCTCAGTTGGTAGAGCTTTAGGATAGTATCTTCTCGGTCAACCTATTGTGTTTTCCCCATTCCAACCATTGCTCCACAACTGGTATATCAAAGGCCATGAAAAGTACACATCAAAAATATCCCTTGTTGCTATTAATGGTGAAAATATAACGGGTTTCCTTTGAGGACCATGTGTCAGAATTACCAAATGTTTGACATCTAATAGCCAATGATTAATAAATCAATATGCACTAGTGGTGTCATTAAACAAAACAAATATTGACTTTAATATTATAAGTAGAGGGTGGTTTGAATAATGTTTACTAAAATTAATTTGCAATGGTTTCCGTTTCATTGGGGTGTTTTTTAATGGTTGGGGTGGGGTTTATTATGCAATAAATCCTGTAAATCAGGAAAAGTTTTATTATGCAAAAAAATTCTGTAAATCAGGAAATGTTTTATTATGCAATAAATCCTGCAAATCAGGAAATGTTTTATTATGCAAAAAATTCTGTGAATCAGGAAATATTTTATTATGCAAAAAATTCTGTAAATCAGGAAATGAGCCTTTTGCATTTTAATTTTATGATTGCAATTTTAAAAATAATACAGTAAATATGTCATTTGGTTACATATTCCACCTTTTTTCCCTTAAACACTTATTCTTTTTGATAGGTTCAGGATTGGCTTCATTATTAGATCAGTTTGATACTGTCTGCCCAGAGGTCACCGACATGTGCTTGTACATGTAAAACATGATTAATCATAGCAGTTTATGTACTGTACCCAAGTTCATGTGTGTGTGATAAGGGATAAACATGATAATGATGTCTGTTGAATACAGATATAAAAATAAAAAAACAAATGTTATCTATTTAGAGAATAACTAATTAATAACATAGGATACATGCTTTATGGACATTCCATGAGGCTTGCTGAGTGAAATTTCCCATGTGGCCTGACAGGATAAAGCCGATATTGTACATCATTAAATAGTTATTATTTTTTCCTGCATCCCGTAACAATTTAGGGAGAAAGCTGTTTTTTCTGTTATTTCAGCTACCATTGTTATTGTATGATGACCTAGAGGTCAAATGAGTGATTTTTGTAATTTAGCTATGCATGTGATGTCACACGAGTGACGTCCGTCATAATCTGCTAGTATGCGTTTATGACTGCTTTAATCGGTCATCATAATCGGCCACCAGAAACAGTGGTTGCAGGATAAAGTTATTTATACCATGTATAGTCAGGTTTATTTAAATAATATAATCAGTTATTTTTTAATCAACTATTTAAAAAAAAGAATGAAAACAGTATAATAACAATAAATACAGTCTCAATCAATAACTGCTCCATCTTAGTAGATCTTTAAACAACCAAAAGTCATGTGCATACAGATTGTTTATTATAAGCACCAAAATAATGTACATGTATTTAATTAGACTACATGTTTTTGGTGTGTTGTGGATTCATGGATATTACCACAAAACATTCTGCTGTTAAAAGAATCAAACGGATTGAGAAAGACTAGATAGATCTATCAGTTTAATAAAAGGTTAAGAACAAAGTATCACAAACCAAGATAGAACAGCTTAATATAATACTAATTTTGGCAAACAAAATTGCACATCTTCTTTCCTTATGTTTTTTTTTTTTTTTTAGGGGGATGACTTCAGTTCACAGAAATGGGTCAGCCATCACTTAACTTCAAATCATACTAGTTTTGATAAACAACATTTCCAAAATTATATGGATACAAATATATGCTATTATTTTGAAGCCAGTTTAAACTGAAGTTTAAGAATCACACTATTTTATACAAACACAACATCACTGCTCTAGCGACTTCATTTCTTATACGATTTTCGTGAAATTTCACATATACGAATAGGATCATATCTTATTGTTATTATTTCATGGGTTTGTGCGGTAACATTTTACAAACTGAATATTATATTTAATAAAAAAAATTAATTACAATATTCATGCGAATTGATGTAGATTCAAGATATAATACTTAACCTTTAGACCACTGGATTAATTTTTGACAAAAACCACGTGGAGTGGGTACAAGTTTATAATTTTTATTGACATATATTCACTTAAATGTTTTATAAATACATGAAATAAAGTTCATATATGAATTGGTAAGTATTATTTTCGTTGGTTTTTGTAATTTTTATATTTTAGTTCAGTTAATGGTGATTAAAATTAGGCAAGAAAAAAAAAAAACTGTGTTTATTTGCGGGCATTTGTGACCTGATGTCCAGTATTTATGTCCATTATTTCCGATAAAGTGGTTTTCTGATCAGAATTTAAAAAACAAAAATGAACTACGGTTCATATTGTAATATTTGGTGATTTTCGTAGTTGGTAAAACAATAAAATTTATTATAAAACCAGCTGTCACAATCGGCTATTGATCCCTGAAAATGATCACGACATGCTGCCATTGTTGTGAAGCGAAAATACTTGCCGAAACGCAAAATTCCAAGCTATTTTCCTCGGAAAAACAACAAAAAAAGCTAGCATACTGTACAATAAACTGTTTCCTGTTAAGATAAAATGTTTCCGGTGAGTGTTGTGTGCAAAATGGCAGGAAATATGAATTGTGGAATGCACTGTATACAGTGTATAGTATGTCAACTGGTGTGACGTTGGGCGAGAAATTTCGCCTGCAGTAGTTAAATGCTGACGTGAACCAGCTGCTGGTTACATGTAATTACTGAAATCTTTGTTTTCTTGCAGCGAATCTATCATCAAGAAGCAGAACGAAACCATTATGAATCACAGCTGATAATTCTGGACACATTGAAGCAGGTTTTGAATTCTGTGAGTAAACACCAATTAAGAAATTGGTTATCATTACCTTTATTATTGAAACTTTTTTCAATTATTATTTTATGATTTTTCAATAGGTTTCAAAAGTGCATAATGATTAAATTGAATTCTGTTTTTTTTAAAATAAAATGTTTGTTAATAATACATACGTGTTTAGAAATACACATGTTCATGGATGACTGTTATTTACCGTATATCTTCGCCTGTAAGTTGAGCCCCTAATTTCAAGCCCTGAAAATTTATTTTTTAATTGACCCGTTTATACATTTTTAAGTCGACCCATAAAAAATTACCACTAAATTTTAAAGTATTTCTTTCTTTCAGCCAATGAGAATCATAAATAGTTCATTATATACAATATTTGAACAAATAAAAATTATTTTTAACACTTCGGCTTTGTACATCGCAGTATTCCATTTCCAGTCAAATCTCATTACATGTGCCATACGTATATGTGCACAGGTTATTGGCTTGGTCCGAATATGTGTACCTTATGTTTTATACCCAAACCAGTATTAGTAGTTTGTATGTAATGGCTAAAAGGATGTTTTTGTTATGTTATGTTTTATGTTTTATCATTGATTCAAGTTTATGCTGTACATAACATCATCTCATGGAGAGACATTTATATAGGCCTACCGCCTGTTTACCAATCCACTTCATTTATTTGAATAAATATTGTTTTTTGTTTTTTAAATATATGTAAGTTTTTAAACTTTTGATTACAGCAACCCAAGGATACATCTCGTCTAGATGAGGCTATGTACGTCAAGTTGCTTCTCCCAGAAATTTGCAAGGTTTGTTTAGATGATTGTTAACAATGGTTTATATTGAGGTTAAAATGAGTCATGAAAGATTTCACATCCTAATTTAATGTGTTGGTAGAGGTATTGTAGTACAGTGAAACCTGTCTAAACCGGACCATGTCGGGGACCTAATATTTATCTGATTTAGACAGGATCCGGTGTTTAAAGGATTACATTTTAGAATTTAGAACATTTTAGACAGTCGTGTTATAGAATTTATAAAATTTGGGACCTAGAAATTTGGCCAGTTTAGATAGGTTTTACTGTATTCATATTTATGATTTTTAGTTTGTTTGATATATTGTATACACTATATTAACATTAATATTAACATTGGCATCTGTGGGATTCTATTTGTTATAGTACAACCACAATATATTTGTAAGATTTTGGCTTTTTTTAAAATGAAAAAAACGATACCAGGGCCTGTGCTCATAAAACTTTTAGAGTCCAGACTCGATCTAATGACGTCACACACATACAGTTTGTATGGCATTGTCATGACATTAGTGTCTCACACATACTATTTGTATGGCATTGTCATGACATTAGTGTCTCGCACATACTATTTGTATGGCGTTGTCATGACATTAGTGTCTCGCACATACTAATTGTATGGCATTGTCATGACATTAGTGTCTCGCACATACTATTTGTATGGCATTGTCATGACATTAGTGTCTCGCACATACTATTTGTATGGCATTGTCATGACATTAGTGTCTCGCACATACTATTTGTATGGCATTGTCATGACATTAGTGTCTCACACATACTATTTGTATGGCATTGTCATGACATTAGTGTCTCGCACATACTATTTGTATGGCATTGTCATGACATAGTGTCTCGCACATACTATTTGTATGGCATTGTCATGACATTACTGTCTGACACATACTATTTGTATGGCATTGTCATGACATTAGTGTCTCAGACTCTAGTAAGAGTCTCGGTCTAGACTCTAAAAGTTTTATAAGTGCCAGGCCAGATGTATACATTCTATCTGTTGTAGTTCCTAAACCAGCAGAGTGACAACCCAGTCGTTCCTCAACTCAAGAAGCTGGCGTCGGAAGTTCTCTTTGCTCTCAGTCTCAACAACTTTACAGCAGTCTTCAACAGAATCTCAGCCAGGTAATACTAATAGGTCTAGTACAGCTTGAATAATTTAATTTCAACTTATTTTCGTGCTTATATCCAATTAAGGTTCAAGCACACTGTCCTGGGCCAGCACACCTCAGCTATCTGGGCTGTCTGTCCAGGACAGTGGGTTAATTGGTTAGTGGTTAGTGAGAGAGAAAAGAGTGTAATGACCTTACACCTACCCATTGAGCCCTTATGAACTTGCTCTGGGTTGGAGCCAGTACCGGGCAGTGAACCCTGTACCTACTATCCTGTAGTCTGATGGCTTAACCACTGCCACGTAAGCTGGTCAACTTGAATAAACTTGTGTCGTGCATGGTTGTGTTGGCAAGCAAATGAAATTGTGTGATCAATCACCAATTAACAATCCATTAAAATGCTTTGAGGTACTTTATATGCCAAACAGGTTGGAGATGTAGGTTTTATTTATATGAACACTTTTAAGTAACTTCTTGGAAAAAAAATAATTTAAATGTTTATATATTGCCAATATAGTATTTCCTCATGTATTATTGGTGCTCTGTATTTTACTTTGTTGTACTTTATCATAAAACTTGTACTTAAGTAATTGGTCAGATGGTTCAAGCATGCAATGATCAATGCTCTCAATTAATAAGAACAGAACTAGAGCCCTAGTATATGTTTTAGGAGCCTTGTCATGAGAAATGATAGTTGACAGCTGGTCATTTGATCAAAGGTCGTGGTATGTGCTATCCTGTCTGTGGGGAAAGTGCGTATAAAAGATCCCTTGCTACTTTAGAAAAAATGTAGTGGGTTTCCTCTGATGACTGCGTGCAGGGTTTGCTCTGCCAATTGCCAGATTCGCCAACTGCGAATTTTAGGAATAATTGGCGAATTTTATTTTAATTTGGCGAAAAAGATTAAAGTAATAATTGATGTTTTGTTAGAAAATAACTCTGGGTTTTGCATTGTTTAAAGATAATTTGGCGAAATGTTTTGCTCACCCAGAGCTAGCCCTGCTGTGTGTCAGAATTACCAAATGTTTGGCATCCAATATCCCCGTGCTTAATTAATCAATGTACTCTAGTTGTGTCGTTAAACAAAACAAAACTTTTAACTTTTTGATAATATTTGCATATACCTCTAATGATATGATACCTGATCATTTGACATTTTTTGCATATACCTCTAATAAAATTTGTTAAAATATAATTGTCTTAATTTTCAAAACAGAAGTGGGTTTAAACAAAGAAATATTATACTGCTTGTTTGCATGTGTATTCTTGATTTTACTTTGGCTAATATTTTTTAAGCATTTTGAAATTTGATCTTAACAGATTGGTGACGCTGTCGACCTGCAGTGAAGATGCCTCTGACCTCTCTGATCTTGAACTGATTCAACACATGAACATGGACCTCATTCGCTTGAGCAGACTGCTTAACGGTTAGTGACAGTAACCTTGCTGTTTAGATAACAGTATGGTGACAGTAACCTTGCTGTTTAGATGACAGTGCGGTGACAGTAACCTTGCTGTTTAAATAACAGTACGGTGACAGTAACCTTGCTGTTTAGATGACAGTATGGTGACAGTAACCTTGTTGTTTAGATGACAGTACAGTGACAGTAACCTTGCTGTTTAGATGACAGTACGGTGACAGTAACCTTGTTGTTTAGATGACAGTATGGTGACAGTAACCTTGCTGTTTAGATAACAGTGCGGTGACAGTAACCTTGCTGTTTAGATAACAGTACGGTGACAGTAACCGTATTGTTTAGATAACAATACAGTGACAGTAACATTGCTGTTTAGGTGACAGTATCCTTGTTGTTTAGATAACAGTATGGAATGAATGAATGAATGTTTAATGACACCCCAGCACGAAAAATACATCGGCTATTGGGTGTCAAACTTATGGTAATGCAAACAAATAAAGTGATGATCAACGTCAATATAAACATTCAAGATTTAAATAAAAACAGTGTAAAGAACTGTGCAAAAATACAAATATCAGAGATAGATACTGACTTTTACTCAAAATTTCAATTGAAAACAAGGGGATTTGTGCTGTATTGGCCATTCTCAAAGACAATGTTACACCCCTGCACCACAGTGAGGTTACAGCACGTGCAGGGGTAACAGTATGGTGACAGTAACCTTGTTGTTTAGACAACAGTACGGTGACATGAGTTGTTTCGGATGGGATAGGGTAATAATGAGTAAGAATACACCCTCATAATGCTACAAATTGTCATCCTCTTTCCAAAATAACTATTTAACAGAATATTCACTCTGGGTAATAAACTGTTAACAACAACAACAAAAATGTTAACAAGAAAACAACAATTCCTTATTGCACAAGATGAAATCTGAACTTTGTCTGAATTCAGCCAGACCGAGCAGAAAAATGTCCGCTAGACTGGTTTATGCGCTTCACGGTTACGTCGAGGACCAGTCAAATAGTTTGCGAACATTATTGAAATGTAAGCTGGCTGAACTAGGAGCCAGTATTAAACTCATTTTAATTTGTATCAATTTATTATCAAGAATAATCAAAGCATGTCAGTAATAAAATTGTGTGATATGCTGAATAAAATTTTGTGTGTGTATTTAACCCATTTTCAGAGGTCGTGTCAAAGTTCAAGTCTCTGAAGTCCCGTCATGTGATCATTACCCTGGGACAGAACCTGGAGAAAGCGATCTGGAACTGGATGGATAATTACCCATCGGAGTTCACCGACCTGCAGAAGAGACCAAATGATGAACTTCAAGGTCAGTGGAGTTTTAAAATGTTTATTTTATGTTTTATTAAAACTTAAAGGGACGTTCCTGAGTTTGCTGTATTGTAAGATTTTTCCAAAAAATAAAACATTTCTACGATTAAAGTTACATATTAAATATATTTTCTCATTATTATACAACAAATTAGATATATGTACTTGTATATAAATTATATTACTTTGACGTAAGGCCATGAATTCAAGGCTCCCCAACCTTGACATGGTCAGAATGGACTGGGGAAAATAAATATTAAAAAAAAAAAAAAAAAAAAAAAAAAATATATATATATATATATATTCTTGTTTAGAATATCAGTGTCTGTATATTCAATGTGTTTCTGGCCGTCTTAATATTTGTAAGAAGCCCAAACAGGATTTTGTCTTCAAATAATTTCATATGTATGAAAAAAAACATATTTTAGGAAATAAAATGAAATTTAACGTAGTACAAATAGTAGAACGATCAGAAACACGTTTAATATACAGCCACTAATGTTTTATGCAGAAAAATATATCTGATATGTAATTACAATCGTTAAAAAGTCTCTGTTAGTAGATAACATCTTAAAAATTACAGCAAACTCCGGAATGTCCCTTTAAGTGAAATATTTTATCAAAGCTTAAAGGAAGGGACAATCAAGGCATTTGACCTGGTATGCATATTCAACGATATATAATGCACATTATTGCTTAATATCAACAAGTATAATCGTATAGTTAATTAATAAAACGGTTAAATGTGACGGCTATTATATATAACGGGCGCAGCCATTTTATATCATCTCAGTGAATATGCCCTCTGGCGAGCTGGTGGTTACGTAATACCTAACGTGTCATGTCAGGAATTAGTTTTCGAACTGAAGAAACAAAACATACCTGATTTTTGCGGATGCATCGCAATATTCTGTAATAATAGTCATCCCAGTAAGCCAGCAACAATTATATATTTATGTTTAATACAAAATAAACCACCATTGTCAAAGTGTTGAAACAACTGTGTTTGTTGTATTATGGTTTATACATAAATTAACCCACGTACTGAAATAATAATCGGAGTGTTTTCTTAGTTAAGTGGTCTTTTCTTTCCGTGGCCTGTACCTGTGGTTCCTGATTGGCAGGTGTATATTTAGACGGTCCACAAACACTGTGTCTAGACACACTAAAAAGACGTGCCTCTTTTATTAAGATCACAGGGTATTGTGTGTTAACCGTACGGACACCCCTCTAATCGTAATCGATCAGCCGTCTGCTTTATTACTGTAAGTAATTCTGTAAAACCCTTGATTAGGTAGACTTTCCCATCTAAAATAACAAAACTGACCAATTACGTAGTCCCAAAGAAAAGAAAATTATCACTTAGGTATTGTGAGTGATTGTTTTTGCTCGAACGTAGCATACCAATAGGCCTAATAATATGCATTTAAAAAAAAAGAAAAATACTATAACTCCATTTCGTTCTACTGATGCAAATTAATTAGTTAAATCGTTTATTATACTATCAAGTCATTTATGTTGTTTTACAAGTCAGGTTGATGAAAGCGAATCGCCTTGTCGTAAATTAGAGCGTTTGTTTACACTGTGCATAGAGCAAATGGACGGAGCTGACGTCACTTCGCCCCAAGCTATACCACCGGACGTCACAAAAACGAAACAAAATGGCTGCTCCCAGTTAGCAGGAATAATCATGTTTTTTTATTAACTCTAAAATTACACGTCTTTCATTTGTTAAAGTGTCAGTATGTGTTGGTGGTCTGGGTATGCATCTTTCCAACACATAAATCTCTTGTTACTCTACCTTTAAGTGAATAATAAAAGGTCACTGGTGGTGGTGGTGGGGGGGGGGGGGGGGGGGGGATTAAAGGGTATTTAATGTTTAATTAAAGCTTAAATGAATTTTAAAATTTTTGTTTAGTTTATTGGAAATTATAGCAAGTGAGTCAAGATGGGCTCTGCCGATTTGCTAATTGATTATAAAAATTCATAAATCGATTGTGGCAGAAAATGTTAACTGTAATTGTTCCTCTAGTTTAGCCGATTGATGTAAATATGTTGAGGTTGGCATTTACTTTTATTTGTACAAAAAGAAAAAAGATTTTAAATACGGTAGTTACTAAAGGTAAAACAGTTTGTAGGGTCTGTCCTGATGAACACAATAGGTGCATGGTCCTTATAATTCAAATCCTCCTCATGTTCATATAATTCTAACCAGTAGTATAATCGAAAGTTGATTGGTTGCTGCCAGCCAGTTGTAATCGATGGTCAAATTTCAACCAATTTGTAACATTATGACAAATCAGAGCTTCTAGATTATGGTTACCCCATAGTGATATTCAATGTTGGGCTTGTAAATAACTACTATTGCCATGCCCGATGGCTAGTGAAAAAATAAAAAGAGTAAAAAAAGAAAAGAAAGTCAAATGTTGCAGCTAAGTCGATTTTGTAAATATCAATAACCTGCCCCCACCCCAACCCCCTAATGTTAGTGTTTTTAAACTCTATCTCCCCTTTAGGTGCCATATCTGATTATTACTATTATTAAGTAAAATTGTATTCCCTTAAAGTAAAGTAAAGTAAAGTAGAGCTATTGAATTTTTAATTTTGACTAGTAAATGTTTAAAATCACTGATCCCATGGCTAGTGGATTTTATAAACATTCTAGAAGCCCATGGGTTATAATACCAAATAGCCATGGCTAGTTTATAATTATGGTTAGTGTTTAAAATCACTGATCCCATGGCTAGTGGATTTATAATTATGGTTAGTAAATGTTTAAAATCACTGATCCCATGGCTAGTGGATTTATAATTATGGTTAGTAAATGTTTAAAATCACTGATCCCATGGCTAGTGGATTTATAATTATGGTTAGTAAATGTTTAAAATCACTGATCCCATGGCTAGTGGATTTTATAAAATTGTAGAAGCCCTGGTTAAATACCAAATAGCCATAGTTTAAAATGTGCTGAGGTGTCGTTAAACAAATATTCCATTTTCTCTTCTGTTTACAAATGTAATGAATGTCATTGTGAATGTTTATACGCCAGCTATGAACTACGTGTTTCTGTTGTAGACTGCTGTGATAAACTGTTTGAGCATTTCAACACACTGGTGGAGGGGTCCAAGCGGAGGGTGTCGGTGTGGCCTCTTCAGATGATGCTACTTATCCTCTGTCCTGTGAGTTGTTCATTGTCTCATTAGTTTATAAGGGGCAGGACGTAGCACAGTGGTAAAGCGTGGTCGGTCTAGGATCAATCTGCGTCGGTGGGCCCATTTGCAGTGGTAGAAATAAAGCAGAATTTTTTACTAGTCCAATGGACAAATACATCTAGAAATTGACTTGACCGCCAATATTTTCACTTGTCCAAATAAATGTTTTTTTTTATTCAAGTTCAAGGATAATGTTTTTAATTTTTAAAAATGAAACTGCACTGAACATTTTCACTTGTCCACCAAGGTACACTTCGCTTGTCTGAATAGATTTTCACTTGTCAGGACAAATGGACAAGTGCTTTTTTCGAATGCTGATTTGGGCTATTTCTTGTTCCAGCCAGTTGGTATATCAAAGGCTGTGGTATGTGCTATCCTGCCTGTGGGATGGTGCAAATAAAAAATCCATTCTTGCTAATTGAAAAGAGTAGCCCATAAAGTGGCGACAGCGAGTTCCCTTTCTCAGTGGTCCTTAACCATATGCCCGACAACATATAGCTGTAAATAAAATGTGTTGAGTGTGTCGTTAAATAAAAAACCAAAAAACAACCATTTGTTAACATTACGAAAATAGTTTTTTTCCCCTAGTATATTTATTATAATTTAATTTCCAAGCATAGAGTGTCAGTGTGGCCTCAACCAATGATGCCACTTACACTCTATCCTGTAAGTGGTCAATTAGCAAATTAACATTATATAGTATAAATATTAAAAAGTATTTCAGGTACTTTTATATAAACCAGACACCCACAGGACCACAGGAAAAATCCAGTTTTTACGGGTGTCCAGTTTATAGAGGTTATCTTCTGTACTGATATTTAAAAAAGAGCCACAAAAACATCTGGTTTTAAGAGAATTCCAGTTTACAAAGGGTCCGATATATATATATATATTTGTACATATTTCTTTCAGAAAATTCTAGAAGAAATCAACAATGCCGACACAGGGGCCCCGTGCTCTTCACAACATCTCAGGAAGGTAACCTTTATCTCTTTTCTTCATATTCAGGAAATGCCCAGTAGCAATAGTAATATTGCTTGTAATGACAATTAAGTAACAGTTTTTATAGTCAATTATATTTTTTTTTCTTGTATGTAATAGTCATCTATCTATAACAATCACTTTGTAATTATGTCCCTCAAGTGTCTGTTATATACACGTTTGACTGTATAGTTAAGTGTGTGTTATATACAGGTTTGACTGTTAGTTAATTATTTTATAATTAATAACTAAAGAAAAATTAAGAATAAAAATAAACAAAAACAACAATATACTAATTTTTATTTCAGAAACATTTCATTGATGAGGTTAAAAAGGCGATTGCGTGCCATGGAGGGAACAAACAGTTTACAGAAGGCGCCGCGGTCACGTGCGTTCGTCTGTGCAAGGCTTCCACGTACATCAGTATCAACGACAGCCTCAATGTCTTGTTCTCCCTCGTTCAGTCGGTCATGCAGGATCTCAAAGTAAATGCAATTTTGCTCTTGCTTTTATTGTTTAACAAATTATATTTTTCATGGTCAAGTGTGTTTTTTAAAGGAACAGACCCTAGTTTCAACCTGTGAAAATTAACACTAAGTTTATTTAATCTACAAACCTGTAACACATTTGGATAAAGTTAAAATTGAGTGAAATATGAGTCTGTGACTTTGAAATGGTGAAATACCCTCCAAAAATAGACTAAAACTCGACTCCATACCTGTTACTTCTCAGACGCACGTGCGTTTTTAAAAATATGAGAAAACCATTTTTTGATATTAAAAACACCAGGATGACCAAATATACTTTGAATGTACGGAATCTTGATCATCTAAACCATAAAATCTAAGTAAAGTATGATTTCAGTTATCAAAAACGACTCTTAATAGTAAAAAATATGCGTTAGTGTTTAAACAATAGAGTATGTCCCTTTAAAAATTATTATTATATATATTTTTTCATTATTATTTTTTTAATTGTTTAAAATTAAAGCAACAGACCCTAGGTTTTAAACACTACAACATATTTTTACTAATAAAGCCGATTTTGACAATTGAAATCACCCATTACTTATAGTTTATTGTTGAGAATATCAATTTTCGTACATCCAAAGTGTTTATGGTCATCCTGGTGTTTGTAATGACATGAAATACATTATTTACAATTCTAAACACTCGAGCACCTATGAAAAGTAACAGTTATAGAGATCTCCAGTCTATTTTTAGAGGGTATTTTTTCCGTTTTAATGTCGCATTCTCTATCACTCTATTGTAACTTAATCCATGAGGTATTACAGGTTTGTAGATAAACCGGTCTTGGTGACTTGTTTTCACGGGTTCAAATTAGGATCTGAGACTAAGTTATAATGTTACATTTATGTCTGCTCAGTATTGGCCTTTTTAAGAAAATATCAGTTATCAACATTTTTCAGGTATCGGTATCATTTTTATTCCTCATAATAAATTTTATATTTCAGAATCTACTGTTCAGTCCTCCCTCCAACAGCAAGCCTTTCTACAAAGGTCAGAACATGTACGGCCAAGACCTTGACCTTTACATCGACTGCTTTGTGTCGTGTTTCCGCATCACGCCGCACAACAATGACGTTCTGAAAGTCTGCCTTAACGGTCATTCTCCGCCAATGTACCACTTCGTTCTTGTGAATGCCTTACACCGAATTATAACGCAGGTAAACATAATTGATTTGATTACATCTTCTAGTGTTTCACATTGTAGGCAGGGCTTCTAGAATTTTTATAAAAAATCACTAGCCATGGGATATGTAATTTAAAACATTTACTAGCCATGATTAAAAATTCACTGGCCCTACTTTTAAATCCATGTAAATACAATTTTACTCATTGTAATAATCAGATATGTCACCTAATTAGGAATATAGAGCTTAAAAACCCTTTGATTTGGGGAGAGGATATTCATATTTACAAAATAAACCTAAATACAGCATTTGACAACTTCTTTTTTTTCACCAGCTGTCGGGCATTGCGATAGTATTTACTAGCCCAACATTGAATATCACTAGCCATGGGAGTGGGGTTACCCTAATCTAGAAGTCCTGTCGGGCATTGCGATAGTATTTACTAGCCCAACCTTGAATATCACTAGCCATGGGAGTGGGGCTACCCTAATCTAGAATCCCAGGTATGGTAGCTGTTCATAAAATGAATTTTCTTTTACTTTTATTTTTATATCCAATTTTAGGTTCAAGCATGCTGTCCTGGAAAAACACTAAGATAATGGTTAATTGTTAGTGATTACAAGACTCGGAATTGACAGGAGGCAAAGAAGCAAATGCTGCTCAAAATGCACTATAATAATATTATGCTTTTTTATAATTACTTTCACCAGCAATTGTTGCTTTCTATCTGATTTTTTTTTGCAGTATTCCAGAATTTCTTATTTTAAAAATGAATATGCTATTAAAAAAATCCCTTTCTACTTTTGGTAGGAGTGTCCTATTTGGCAGCAGCATATTTCCCCTATCTCATTCTTTAAAATGTACTGAGGTGGAAGGAAGGAAGGAAGGAAATGTTTTATTTAACGACGCACTCAACACATTTTATTTACGGTTATATGGCGTCAGACATATGATTAAAGACCACACAGATATTGAGAGAGGAAACATACTGTTGCCACTTCATGATCTACTCTTTTTTTTCGATTAGCAGCAAGGGATCTTTTATATGCACCATCCCACAGATGGGATAGTACATACAACGGCCTTTGTTACACCAGTTGTGGTACTGAGGTGGTGTTAAACAATCCGGAGCGGGATTTAGTTTAGTTTATCTGCCACCAGAGATGTTTAGTTCATAAGATCAGACCTTCAATGGCGGACCCACTGGGCTTTTCCCCCGTCCTACCTCAACTGGTCAAGATATGTGCTGTCCTGTCTGTGGTAAAGTGTGCATAAATGATCTCTTGCTGCTAATGGAAAACCATCTTGGACAAAGGACCTAGCAGTGGTCAGAACCAGAGCCTAAGACAGGCAATTGCTATAACAGCTTGTCTAGAATGTGCATGTTAAAACACTTGAACTTGAGACTGTCAGAATTATCAAATGTTTGATTAATCGATGTGCTCTATAGTGGTGGTGTTAAACAAAATAGATTTTAACTTTTTAACAAACATTCCTTTCCTTTCTGTTAGGCACGTCTTCCTTGGTGGCCTGACATCAGTCTGATCTATGGTAAAGCCGGGGAACTCCGAAACATGTTCACTGACATCGTCAACAAAGTCACACAGGGCTTCAGTAGCCACAACTGTCCAAAGGTAAAGATTTAGCCTAGAAATCAGCAAAAGTGACAAGTCTGGACATTATTAAAGTATCATTTTCTAAAAGGTACTACATACCACATCAATACTTATTATTATCATATAGTATTGGTATTTGTTTAAAAGCTAAAAGTTAAATGCATTTAATTACTGGAATTATGAATTTATCATTAAAGTTTGTTTAATTTAGTTTACAGCATTTCATTTGTACAGTGTTTCTTTAAAGATCCAAATGTTAAATGCATGTTATGTTATGTGATTAGACCTTACTGTGATCAAATGCTCCCATAACTTAGATTATTGGGAGCTATTTAAGATATTACAGTATTGATACCATATAAATTCACATGCTAAAGGGAGCTAAAAATTACTAAAATCATTTTAGTCTCGGGAGTGATCCCGAACGAGAGTGATAGTTCCCATTAAGTAGCGAAGTGTGTGTAATATTATTTTTTACTAAATATTTTATCACAGAAATTGTTTATTTTTGACAGACTATAGCCAAGGTGACTGCATCCATCAAGCTGACGTCAAAAGCTACCGATGAAACATTCACAAGCTACAAGTACATTCTTTTGTGGCTTGTAAAACTCATCAATGCCGACCCATACCTCATGTTGCATGTGAGTTTATTAGTTTCTCCACTTTTGTAGAATATACTGAACATTGAGAAAAACTTAAAAGGGTACAACAGTTTTGGAAATAAAATATTTTGTAGGTGTTTTTTGTTGTTAAAAAATACTGTAACAATACAAAATTGGATTCGTATATTATATAACATTAATATCAAAATAATAAAAAAATCAACCGACCTGGTTATAAAAAATCAACCGACCTGGTTATACTACATTATTTCTTTTCAATATTACCTGTCCTCAACAAGTGCACCTCCCCCCATGCAAGTGGTCTGGTCTGAACATCCCGACAGCCAATGGTATGGCCTAAAATTGTTCTACTGTATGCTCCCTGTAGTTCCAGTCATGTGACTATATCTTCCTTCTTTTTCCCTGAGTGCATCAGTATTCTAATTTATTTTAAGGATTACTTAGTTCTCATTTCTTTTTCAGAATCAAGGTAAACCGGGACACGAGATTCAGAGGAGTACGTTAGAGCTGATCACTGGTCTTGTGTCTCTTGTTCATCAACAGTGGATGCCAGACGTCGCACAGAAAGCCATGGAGGTTGGCATTCAGTTGTATTTGTTAGGGGTGGGGTTGGCGGGAAGAAATCTTCCTACTTGTGGTGGATACTAATATTTCAGAAAGCATGAGTGTGCAGAGCAGGTGGATTTTCTTTTTGTTCAGGAGTAGGGGTAGCAACTTACTGTTTTACAACCTGGTAACACCATCCCTGACATCAAAAATATCTACTATATCACTGTGTATGGTGGGTCTAAATTTAATAATAATTATGCATATATTTATTTATTTTTAAAATTGTATGTTGTTAAAAATAAGCATATAAATTTTTTTGAAATATTCTTTTGATAAAGACTCTTTATATTTGCTGTTGAAAAAATCTTTAAAATTATATTAAGTATAACATAAATTAAATTGACATTTGTTTTTAGGCTCTGCTATGTCTGCACCAACCAGAGAACATTGAGCTGTGGAATCCAGAAGCACCAATCAACACATTCTGGGATATAAGGTTTGTTGAGGCTTGGACAGTTATTAAAATAGCTAGAAAGAACATGGTCATTTTCTGTTGAAAATGAAATGTCCACACAGTATTAAAGACAATGTTTTCAGATAAATACCTAATTTAAATTTATCCTTCAGCAATAGGTTCAGTTGACCACAATTGGATCTTTAGTTTGAGTTAGGTTTTTAGTATTGACATTTATTTTAATAAAGTTTACTTCCGGTTACTGTTCTGCGTGTTGTGTCATTTTAGATTCAGTATTTGCTTAAAACATATCCAACTGGTGCTTTCTCTTTTAGGTGTTGTGCAGTAAAGGTCATCCCATGTGTCATGGGCATTAAAACCTTTCAAAATTATTTCAGTACAATAAATAAGATTGATTATTTTTTGTTGGCAGCTCACAAGTTCTGTTCTACATATCCCAGCGACTGATTCAGCACCAGATCGTCAACTACACAGAGATTCTCAAGTGGTTGCGCGACATCCTCGTCTGTCGCAACCGCTTCCTACAGAAACACAGCACAAACGCCAACGTTGGCAGCAACATTCCAGTCTGCATACAGGCTCATATCAAGCTGGAGGTTTGTTTCCAGTTTTACATATACTATCTCATACAAAATTTGATTTACGTCAGTTCCAAAACTTGCACTATTTATAAGTCAAGCTCATATTAAACTTACATTTTGTATTTTGCTTTGAAGTCTGTTGTATTTGTAATACAAGCTCATATTAATTGGAGGTTTTAGATTCTACAATCTTTAAAACAAAACATAATCAAACGATATCAAAGTTGAAGGTTATATATTGTGTTTAATACCTCTAGCAGTAATTAACTAAGAAAATAGTAAACATCTATTGATAGCTCTTTTATTTCCTTCTTTTAATTAGAGTGGGGGCGGGGGGAAAGTGTTTGTTTTGAGTAAGCTGGGTTATCATAAGCATTAATGGCCATATTTATTCTATTTCTGTTTTTCCCCCCACTCTAATTAAAAGAAGGAAATAAAAGAGCTATCAATAGATGTTTATTCAGATTTCTTGTTTTGAAAGCACAAAACAGGTGATTTTAAAAGCAAAGCAAGTGAAATAGATACATACAGGAAAATAAGCAATTCCTTGCAAAAATCAACGACTTATTGACAGCCACTAGTAATTTCACAGAATTAGCCCAAAACCCAACCCTTTTATATAGTCAATGGAGACTTCAGTTTTTTTGTCTAGTTGTGGAGCATAGACATGGATTTATTAATTATATTTCTTGATTTTGTATTGTTTCCAGGTGGTATTTTTTGTCTACCTGTGGAGTATAGACATGGAAGCTGTTCTGACAGCAATGTCGTGTTTCCGTCTACTCTGCGAGGAAGCCGACATTCGCTGTGGCGCCGATGAGATGGCCGTCACTCAGCTGTTGCCAAACTACAACGTGTACGCAGAGTTGGCAGCGGCAAGCACTGTCCTCACCACAGGTAGGTGATGATTTATTTTAGAGCCTTTTGTTTTCAACATTGTTGTGTTTTAACTAACAATTAGTAGATGAAGTAGATCATTCCATTAATCCACTCCATCCATCCATCCATCCATCCATGCATCAATACATCCATCCATCCATCCATCCATCCATCCATCCATCCATCCATCCATCCAGCATTCATTCTTTCCATTCATCCAGTCCACACCATCCATCCATCCATCCATTCCTGCTGTGTAGTTTTATTTTAAGTATAAACCTAGAAATAAGATGACTGACCTCAGTAATGTAGTGGTTCAGCCACCCGACAATTAGCATTCAGTTTATGGCTCCACCCATATTTAGTTTTAATAGCTCAGTGTAGAGGTGTAAGGCCAATCACTAACGGCTAACCATTTGCCCAATGTCCAGGACAGACAGCCCAGGTAGTTAAGGTGTGTGCCCAGGATAGTGTGCTTTAATGGACAACACAAAATAAAAGTTATAGTGCAATACTAGACAACTTGACATTTTTATTACTGCTGCATTTGTGTTGGATGTGATTTCTTTCTTTTTTGTTTTCTTTTTTTTGGAGGGTGGATGAAAGTAGAGGAATAAGTTGAATTTAACCAGTAAATAGAGGACAAAGGAAGGAAATGGTTTATTTAATGACTCACTCAACACATTTTATTTACGGTTATATGGCGTCGGATAAAAAGAGGATAAAAACAGAGGTTGTAGGGACTTGCACTATGTAAGTTTTACTTTCAGTTAAAGGTGTTTATTTTATTGTTTGCAGGAAGAGCAGCATTGCAGAAAAGAATTATGGCTCTGTTAAGAAAAATAGACCAACCAACGCCAGGAAACTCCCAGGTAGTGTACTACAGCATTCTAGTAAAACAAAATTCATATCAACCAATAAATTAATAAAACACTGATTTGGTTTACAGCAAAAAATACAACCACATTCTACGAAATTATTATAAAAAAAGAAATTAGCACTGAACAGCCATTTAGTATAAAATAAATATTTCTTTTCAACTTAATCTAATCTGTAACCAATGGAAGTTGCTGTTACACGACCGGAACAGGAACATTTAAGCCATTTCATTGGTAGTTGGAATGTTCACGTCAGTCTACAGAAATAGGGGGAATGCCATTGGTTGGAGGTCCGGTTAAAATGAGAAAATGATCCAAGCTTTCTACAATTGTTTTTTCTAGGCCTGGGAGGACACATTCAGAAACTGGGACATGGTCACTCGGTATCTTGAATCTTACCCCAAGGTCAAGTTTGATGAAGGTCAGAGGGAAATAGCTGAGATGATCAAACTGAAGAGAAAACCACCACATCATCCCAGTACTGAACATGAACTAGAGGTAAGTATAAAACGACATACTAGTAAATGTCAACACTGTTATGCCATCAAACACAGAGACGAGATGTAGCAGAGTAGTAGAGGCTGAGGTGTGATGGATGCAGGGATGGCTTTTTCAACTCTTTTTTTTCTGTCTTTTTTTTAAAATCTTTTTTTTTTTTGTTTTTTTTTGCATAAAATAACTTTTACAAAGTATACTGGATTTGATGTGAAATGACGAAAAATTACCTCTTGAGGGATTTATAATATAAAGTTTTCAGATTTTTAAAGATCCAATTCAGCTGTAGTTCTAAAATGGGTACAGTGCACTGTTTAAACCGGGATCCGGTAGGATTGATGAAAAGCACCAATATACAAAGAGTGCTTGATAGACCAATTTCACACCCCCAACAATTTCATAATTTGCGCCATGTTGTTACTGTTGATTTCAGCGTCGTGTTAAATGCTTGTTGTGATTTCTGCTTGTAAAATACCTAAGCTAAGAATGCTGACTTCACAGTATATTTCATTTATAAAAAAAACAACCAAAAAAAACCCCAAAACATAAATAAAATAAAATTTTAATTTTTTTTTTAATCCAGCTAACTTATTAAATGTCACCTCACAGTTTAACAAATATATATCTAGCATTATCTAACAAATATGATTATTGTAAACTAATTCAGTGTACGTTTAACTGCAATTTGTATAAATACTGCATGTTCATTTCCCGCGATCGTGATCTCGGTGCATGCTCTCGACCATAGGTACAAAATTAACAAAGACAAAGGAAATAACGAAACTGCAGTTAGATATTCATTGATGCAAACAACTATTGTTTTTCTACACATCAAGATTTACTCCTGTGTAATCGTATTGTTCATGTCCGCAACGATATCTCTTGACACGTGGGTGTCAGCTGACTCTGAAGCGTGACGTATATTACGCCGAGAGCTTTCCTCAATTCAGCCAACGAACGTTCTTCCTAACGTTCGCGAACTATTTGATTGGTGTCCGTCGTGTCCATTTGGTTTAACATGAAGCGGACTGGGCCACTGATCGTGCTAGTTTATACAGAACTTGGGATTACACAGAAGCCGGTTTGGACAGAGTCCACTGTATATGGATTATTATATAATCTTCAAAAAAAGTAGGGGAACTCTTAATAAGAAATTACAATTGCCACAATTGTAAGATATATTAGCTGTGGAGAATGGTTATATGATAATAGTGAATTAATTGGGCAAACATTACAACCGGTAGTTCAGTATTACAGTAGGTTTTATGACCACCAATGATCTTGAAGGACGATTGGGGCCAGAAGTGAAATTTGAAAGTTGACATTTTGTTATCAGTAAATTACAAATTAAAACAATAAAAATGACTAAAAACAAAACAGTAACACCTGTATGATCAACAGAATGAAAAAGATTGACAGAAATAATGTTCCACAGTGATTAATCAACGTTCCTGGAAATTGTCAAAATCGAGAATGACACCCCACGCATGTGTATGGGACAACTGCGTGATGCACGTGCAAACTATGGAATGTGTTTCTGTGTGTTCATAAACTGACCTGAATGTTCTTTACTATGATGTCTGTGGTCAAAATGTATGTTCGGTCTAATAGTTGATACTAACATTAACATTTCAGGTTCCCCTACTTTCTTTGAGGAGTATATTACATATATGCTGGGTGGTGATAAACAGACCTGAACGTTCTTTACTAGGATGTCTGTGGTCAAAACGTATGTTCGGTCTAATAGTTGATATTAACATTAATATTTGAGGTTCCCCTACTTTGTTTGAGGAGTATATTACATATATGCTGGGTGGTGATAAACAGACCTGAATGTTCTTTACTAGGATGTCTGTGGTCAAAACGTATGTTCGGTCTAATAGTTGATATTAACATTAATATTTGAGGTTCCCCTACTTTGTTTGAGGAGTATATTACATATATGCTGGGTGGTGTCTAATAGTTGATATTAACATTAACATTTGAGGTTCCCCTACTTTGTTTGAGGAGTATATTACATATATGCTGGGTGGTGTCTAATAGTTGATATTAACATTAACATTTGAGGTTCCCCTACTTTGTTTGAGGAGTATATTACATATATGCTGGGTGGTGTCTAATAGTTGATATTAACATTAACATTTGAGGTTCCCCTACTTTGTTTGAGGAGTATATTACATATATGCTGGGTGGTGTCTAATAGTTGATATTAACATTAACATTTGAGGTTCCCCTACTTTGTTTGAGGAGTATATTACATATATGCTGGGTGGTGTCTAATAGTTGATATTAACATTAATATTTGAGGTTCCCCTACTTTGTTTGAGGAGTATATTACATATATGCTGGGTGGTGTCTAATAGTTGATATTAACATTAATATTTGAGGTTCCCCTACTTTGTTTGAGGAGTATATTACATATATGCTGGGTGGTGATAAATACAAACCTTCCTTTCCTTGCTTTAGGACCAACTCAATGAGTGGGCCAACATGACAGGCTTCCTGTGTGCGCTGGGAAGTGTGCGGCTGCAGAACAAGTGTCAGAAAGTCAGGTAATCAGAATTGGTCATTTTGTAATTGAAGAGTGTTCGGGGGTGGGGGGGGGGGTGGGGGGTTGGTTTCTAAAACCATGGTATCTTCACAGTGAATATATAGTTCCTTCAGTTGTATGTTAATTAAATCATTTAATTTCAGTAACAGCTCTGAGTAACATCAAATATTCTGTATGGCTTTCCATTTATTTCTCTTTTTATTAAAACAAAAAACAAAACAAAATTTCATTAGTATTCATAAAATATCTTTTTAGATGGATTATGATGGGTTTTTTTTTTCATTTTCTGTAGTGAAAGATTTAGACCAGAGTTAGATATGTCTACAAGTTTGAAACCCACCCCCCACATGACTAATGTTTTGATGATATGTCACAGGCGTAGGAAGTGGGGGGTGGGGGTGGGGGGTGGGGTGGGGGGCTTTTCAGATATTTTGCTTTATATTTGCTTTATAATAGTGTAAAAGTGTGTAAATATAAAAGTGACCCCCCCCCCCCCACACACACACACACACACATACACACTTTTTAGTACCTTCCTACACCACTGTATGTAATTCTGTTGAATTATCCTTAACTGGACAATTAAGCATGTTTTAAAAACTACATGTTTTCTCCTTTCAGCACGACAGCACTGTCCGGACTACAGGTAGACACAGGACGGAAAAGCAGCTTGATGCAGAGTTGTGCTAATGACTCACAGTACTGTCCAGTTACACAGTGAGTCTCTCAGTATAGTGTTCAGGGATGGGATTTTTTGGGTTGTTATCTGATTTCAAGTGTTTTTTGCTGAAATTGTTTACAAATTACATTGGATTTGATCTGAAAAAATGCTAAAATATTACCTTAAAGTTTATAGTATATTGCAGAGGTTTCATGATGAAGTTAGTAATTTTGTACAACAAATTACATTATAATTTTGTTATTACATGTTTGTTATTACACATTTGTTATTACATGTTTGTTATTACACGTTTGTTATTACATTTCAGATTTATTGGCAACCTTCTGAAACTGCTGATATTTCAGAATGAGAAGTTTGGTGCTCAGATTCAGAAACACGTCAAGGAGCTGGTTGGCCATGAGTTGAACCCGGCTCTGTATCCCATTCTGTTTGATCAGATCAAAGTATCGGTCGACAAGTACTTCGACTCAACCGGACAGGTAATAAATGTTATTTTAAATTTGATCCACTAGATTGCAGTGTGGTCAAACATTTCTATTTGGGCCAATCAAGGGATGTACAATATTTAAGTATGGATGTCATTTGGTGAAATACATTAACTCTTTACAGTTTTGATATATATTTGCCTTAACAGTCAGCCAATTTGGATATGTTGTCATGTTGGAAATGGTCAGTCTGACATTTCTTCACTGTGAATATTTGATAGATCAGTGTGTTCAACATCAAATTCATTAAAATCAATATCAGTTTGGGTAGATCCACCCCATTCTGATTATGAACAATTATTCTATGGTATTTAAAAAAAATGTATGGTTATATTTATTTTTATTTATTAAAAAATCTGTATTTTTCTGTAATACGATGAGTTTGTGTATTTCAGGTGATAGTGCTGGACATGAACACCCAATTCATAGAGAACGTGATCTTCATCATGAAGAACATTCTGGAGATGAAGTCCGATCAACCGTGTGAATACCTCGGTCTGACCAGCATCGAGTCTCTCATGTTGACCATTGTCAGGTACGAACAGACTTCTCACATTACAGTCAGTTAATATAACTGTCTTTTGATATTATCCATTTTACTAAAATATGACCTTGACACGTATTCTTTTAGACAAAGCAAGAAACTAGTCGACAGACAGCACTGAATACTAGGAACAAATGCAAAATATTGTGCCGATTTTAACTTTAAAAATAATTTTATCTCTTTTTTATTTTTATTTTTTTAATTGAACTTCAGCCATTGGCATATTTATATATTGTAACAGTTTTGCTGTTTAGAAATTACATAGTTTTAAAATATAATTTTTTTGTAGTATATGCAGTGAATTTGAGCAAATGTTTATAATTTTAAATATAACTAGATCATATTAACACACCTAATTTTGACAATCAGAAATTATATAATATATATATAAATTAATTTTGTATAATATACACTGAATTAATTTTCTTTTTTAAATTCATTTAGATACGTTCGCCACTTGGATTCATCAGTCCATGCTATCCAGATAAAAACAAAACTGTGTCAGCTGGTTGAAGCGGTGAGCTTTTTTTTGTCTGAATATTAAAATACATTGTCAATATTTGCAATTGTCTTTCAGAAGAAATTGTAATCCTAGGTCCAAAAGAATGGACATATGTTTTAAACGTCTAAACATTTACATAGGTTTGTAATAACAAGCATGGGTATGTGTTTGCAATTGAAGAGTTCATTTTCAAAATGTGATACATATCCATCTATGTGATTTTGCAGTAATATGATGGAGCGAATATCACATGAAACACAGTTTTAAGATTTCGTTTAATGGATATGGATTGCGTTTTGACTGAAACTGTTGTCATATTGTTGAGTTATACTAACATCAGTATCCCTTCACTGGTAACTCCAAAATTTGGAAATTAATATATATGGCATTTTGGAAATTGATATATATGGCATTTTGGAAGTTAACCCTTCAAATTAAATTTAACATTATTGTCAACCTGACAACAGGAATTGAGTAGCATCAAAAAAATTGTGATCTGATCTTTTGAACCATTTATGAATTAACAATCATCAGGGTTCTGCCTAGACATTGGAAATAACAAATATATTTCTTAGAAAAAAGGTAAAATTCATATCTATTATGCAGTCATACTCATCGTAACAGTGATGGACAAATCCTGGTTGGCCCTGACCAGCACCAATCACTGTGCACAGAACACTGTATCATTACTCATTCTTCAATTTGTTGTGCTCCCATAGGTTAGGAAATTATTTATGACAAAAGTTTTGGTAAAAAAACCTATATGACAAGTAAATACATGTTATAGATGATGCAACGTCGAGATGAACTGACATTCAGACAAGAAATGAAGTTCCGAAACAAACTGGTTGAGTATTTGACTGACTGGATCATGGGAAATTCTCACCAAGTGAACATCCAGGGAGATATCTGTAGTATGTCAAGGTATATATTAAATATGTTATGTCATGGTATATATTGAATATGTTAACATTGTGGTATATAATTAAGAGCATGTCACAAAATATATATTAATAGTATTATGTCAAGATGTGTATTAATTATGTCATAGTGCATATTAATAGTGCTAAATTAAAGTATTAATAATCAGAGTTGTTTGATTTAAATCACTGCAAAAAAATCAAAAAAATCATGCATTTCGATTTTTAAAATTTTTATTATGTTTCATTTGATTTTTATGATTATTGCATTTATTTTTATTGATTATTTTGTAAACATGTGATTTATCAATTAACTTGCATTACAAAAAATGAAGTGTTATTTAAAATCAATTGTTACTTACGCTAGATAATTATTTTTACATATATTTATAATTGAATTGCAATTAGATTTCAACACCATGTAGTCTTAACAGGTCATACTGATCAGTGACAATTCCCCCAAATCTATGGTTGGGATGATCCTAGGAGATCAACACAATAGGTGTCAAGTGAAGCCACTCTGCTTCAATGTGGTAAATTGGACGAATTTGGGGATGCTCTAGAGTTTAGATCTAACAGATGTGACTTGAAGTCACTGACTTCATGTGTCAAATCACCTTATATAGCCATCCTGGCTAAACACCAAGTACTTAAACATTAACTCAATAATCCCCAAAATGCATTTTGTTGCCTCATTTCTAGATGTTCAAGGTATTTCCATTCAGAATGCAGTAAAGCTTCCAAATTGTGTATTTAATAGGGAGCAAGTATTCAATTCAGAAGCTCCAAATTAAAGTAAAAATTAAAAAAATTAAATAAATCTGATTTAATTTTTAAAAATCTGATTTAAATCAAGAAAATCCGATTTTTTTTTTAAAAAAAACAAAATCATGATTTTTTTCAACCCTGTTAATAATAGTGTTATTATATCCAGTATATACATTGCTATATTACTTGACAAGTGTTCATAGTTTTAATATTCTTATTGAATGTACCAGAACCAAAGAAGAATTTTTTTATTGCGACATCAGGTAAATCTTTTAGTATTAAGAACTTTGTACATACAAAAACTTATTTTTATCATTATTTGCAAATTCTTAAACTTTGCGTTTTTTATTTGTTACTATTGTAATCACATATTGTATGGGGATGGGTGAAATTATAACCTAAGATTAAATCGTATGACTTGTACATAGTATTTTAAATTCAGATTTTTGTTGCATCTTTGACGTGTTTATTATCACATTTGTTGAATGCTTGTTTCTAATGGTTACCCACCGTCTTGTGTTTTGAGCAGGGACCTGGATCAGGCGAGTATGGAGGCAGTGGCGGCCCTACTGGCGGGTCTGCCACTGCAGCCGGAGGAGAGCGATCGCGGGGACCTCATGGAGGCCAAGTCGCAACTCTTCCTCAAGTAAGCACATAAAATATTGCTCTTATTTTCATTCACTCTAATCATGACTGTCGAGTCCTAAATAGGTTGCTTTTCCAAATAGCTAGAAATAATTTTGATATGGGGTTCAGGTGGGGGGGGGGGGGGGGGGTGGGGGGGTAGTCATAATAGCTGTTAATGCATGGTATTGTGGTCTGTTAGAGTGCACTGTGCAGCCCAATACCTCTGACATCAGCACTCAAGGTTTCTGTTAGGGTTACCTCACCCTTAGTCCATATCAGTCTAGCCTCTACCCATTGACCAGTCCAGCTTGGGTGTCCCTAACAGAAGCCAAAGCTCCTGCTGACATAGCTCTCTGGGTCACTGAGACATACTAGCCCCCTCACCACATCAAGGAATGGACAATGAAGGGGGAGGTGGGGGTATAAAGAGAGCTGAACAGATTGCATTGTTTCATTTGCATGTTGGAAGCATGGAACTGTTCTTACATAACCTATTTGCCATTCACGCAAAATTGGTTTTCTGTGTTTTCTTTTGGTGCTAGATGGAGTTTTTATGTCTGAGATAAAATATATTTATTTATTTCACTTAATTTGTTTTTTGTATATCGTATTATTTTACATATTATTATCTTGAACAAGGCTTCATAGCAATTATATACTAGCCAGGCTCTTAACAAATTTGAAAAGTCATTTGTCAAAAAATCTTTTAAAAGTTTTACTTTTTTATTCTATAATCGGAAAGAAAGAATTTATTCAAATGTTTATTTATATCTTTGTTATTTTGCAGGTAGTAAATGAGATTTGTTGGGACAATACATAAATGGTGTATAACTCGGTTATGCTATGACTGTAAATAAACTAGCTGTGTTTTTCTGAATGTTTCTAGGTACCTGACACTGTTCATGAATCTCCTGAATGACTGCTCGGAAGAGGAACAGGACAAGGCCATGGATCCCAACAGGAAACGAAGCATGTCCAATCTGAGCGCGCTCAGAAACTGCACGGTGCAGGCAATGTCTAACCTGCTGAATGCTAACATTGACAGTGGACTGATGCATTCCATCGGTAAGTCAGATAGTTGAACATTTAACTGTCAGTTCTAGGTAGTTCTTTTGACACTAGTTTACATTAAATCAGCTGTAGCTTACAGATAGAGAACTATTTTGATACCTAATGGATTGCATCATTGGTATTTCAAAGGCCACAGTATGTACTATCTTGTCTGTGGGATAGGGTAATGTAGTATGTAATAGATCCATTGCTGCTAATTGATAAAAAGAGTAGCCTGTGTGCCAGAACATAATTTGTTATTATTGATTAAAGTGAATGCTGTAATTAGTGTAAGTCTAATACCGGTAAAGGGTTGGCAGTGGGGGGGAGTGGAGGAGAAGATGGAATTTAGCGCATTCCATAGAGTGGAGGAGAAGGTGGGATTTAGCGCATTCCATAGAGTGGAGGAGAAGATGGGATTTAGCGCATTCCATAGAGTGGAGAAGGTGGGATTTAGCGCATTCCATAGAGTGGAGGAGAAGGTGGGATTTAGCGCATTCCATAGAGTGGAGGAGAAGATGGGATTTAGCGCATTCCATAGAGTGGAGGAGAAGATGGGATTTAGTGCATTTCATAGAGTGCTTGCATGAGGTGCTTGGGTAGTAAAAACAAACTCGTTTGGTGGACCAGCTGGGTTGTTCCCCATTCCAACCAATAATGCACAACTGGTATATCAAAGGCCATGGTATATTTGATGGCATTTCCCATTACTCCAATAAAATGGTCTGGACGTCTTGCCATTAAACAAAACAAACTTTTAACTTTTAACTATAATGCTGGTAGCTGCTGATTAAACCATGTGCTGGGCTGTTATTAAACAAGCATTCCTTTCCTTTTTAAAAAAAGCTTACTTTTAACCATCCTCTATGTTTCAGCTTTGGGGTATCACAAAGATCCACAGACACGGGCGGCCTTTATGGAGGTTCTGACTAAGATCTTGCAGCAGGGCACAGAATTTGAGACACTGGCCGAGACAGCACTGGCCGACCGATTTGAGAGGCTGGTAGAGCTCGTCACGATGATCGGAGACAAGGGAGAACTGCCCATCGCCATGGCGTTAGCAACAGTCGTGTCCAACTCACAAATGGTACGATAATGATATTCAGATGTGTTGGCTAAATTATTTTTAAAAAGACCTAAAAAGTTTATAATAAAATATGTGCATTCTGTTTGTTGGTTGAAGTTGGACAAACAATATTATTGGGAATTAAGCCAATTTTTTAATATCTTGTTTTTAATGTTTAGCCAGTTAAAATTGTTATTAATTTTTATTTAGTATGCAAATGTTAAGCCATGGACATAAGTCCCAGGCTTACAAAAACATATTAATATCATGTGACATATATCCAAAAGTAGGATTTGAACTATCATTTACCAAATTGTTTCATAATAAATTTGTAAATTTGAGAAATAGCACACATAAAAAACCTTTATTTTATTGGATTGGACTAGTTTATTTGGAGTAGTTGATGGTATTTACAAAATAAACACTGTCACATATTTGAGTCCACTGAGAGCTGCATTTTCTGTTACTCCATGATTAGTTGATGGTGCACCTGAAACTATAACACATTCGTTTCTGATTTAATGTAAGACAACCAGTATGTTGACCGTAAACCATGGTACAGGTTCGCTTTCATATACACATAGTGCATTATTTAAAGGAAAGAACTGGTTACTCCTTTAACACACACACACACACACACACACACACACACACACACACACACACACACACACACACACAAATTAAACAAAAACTTTCTTCATTTGGTTTCTGCCTTTTTCCAGGATGAACTGGCTCGTGTGTTTGTCAACCTGTTTGATGCGAAGCGACTGTTGTATATCCTCCTCTGGAACATGTTCACTAAAGAGGTATGTAACATGATTTGTTGTTATATGAACATTTTAAAATCATGTTGAATTTAATTAGGACAATCTGAAAAACTAAATAAAGTTTGCTCATAGCAGTCACCTAGAATCTTCTGTCTTGTGTTGTTTTTTTCCTCTTTTTTATTATTATTTTTTTTAAATGACAGGATTATGCTTATTTGTTATTTGATTAAAATATATTTTTTTTTGTAGTTATTTTCTCTTCTCATTTACTGTACTATATAATAGGGCATGGTATGTGTTGTCCTGCTTAACAGCATGTAGGTACGGTATTTCAGGTTGCTTTTATGTTAAGACTACAGTAACTTGAATGAGTTTAGTAGGTTTCTTCCCTGATTTTCTGTACACCTAAACACGGGTTTATCACAAGCTTTGGGTATGTACTGTCCTCTCTGGCAAAGTGTATGAATAAGCGTGGAATTTCAATTCCATACAGATTGTGTCCATATATTGCCCCTAACACTGTTGAAAAATATCTTGGTAAAAAAAGCTGAATTTGCTACGAAATTATGTCTTTTATATTATTATGTATAATACATAAATAAAAATAACTCTTCTTTTTCTGATAGGTTGAAATTGCAGACTGCATGCAGACGTTGTTCCGTGGAAACAGCCTGGCGAGTAAGATCATGGCGTATTGTTTCCGTTTCTATGGTCAGAGCTATTTACGGGAATTGCTACACCCTCTGATTAGCCAGATGTTCTTGATGGAAGAAAACCACTGCTCATTTGAGATTGATCCAGCCAGGTAATTCTGTTGTACACACATACAGACTGACTGACATCTTCTTCTTCTTCTGTGATCCTGGCCATGTCAGATGGGTAGTCCGGTATTGTGGACGAAGTCTGCCGTCTGCCTTAGTGACGTCACCAGTCCTGACTGACATCAAATTGGGGTTTTTTAATTTAAAAAAAAACTATGTGTGTGTGTTCATGTACGCTTTTTTTTTTAATTTATGTGTTTTTTAGGGGTTTTTTTTGTTGCAATTATCATGTTAGACACCAGATATAGCCATATACTTTAAAAAATATGTATGTGTCATTAATGATGCATTGTTTTAAAGAGAGGATTTCTTTTCAAATATATAATTACCAAAATCAAAGTACTTTGCTTGATATTATCTTAAGTTATAGGTATTACTTTTCCATTGGCAGTAGTGATGGCAACAGCATAAATTTTTGCGTTTAGCTCAGCATTAATTTTTTTTTATTTATCTTCATTTCTCACAAACTCTAAATAATAGATCATTGAAATGTTTTATTGTTGCACCTGTGGATCAAAGTGTATGTGAAATTTTCTCTCTTTTTGTTAATTAAATTAAATATTATATTGAATTGTTTAAAAAAAAATTAAGTTTAATTTTTAATTTTTTTTTTTTTTTTTTAACATGCATTAAAATGAACATCTATGGATGCAACTGTCAGTCACATCAAATAAGTTTATGGTAAGCCAGACATTTATTTCCACAGAAATCATGTTCAAATGTCGGAAGTTGTGACTCTTGTTTTAAATATGTGAAACATGGATATTAATTTGATTTTGTGACAGGCTGGAGCCAGGTGAAAACATTGATGCTAATAGAAGGAACTTGCTGACAATAACTCAAAAGGTCTTCAATGCTATTGTTGGATCAGCACCAAGGTAGGAAGCTAGCACAGTATTTTCCAAACAACTTGTTACAATAATATTACAGTTGGCCTTCGATACTATTGTTTAACACTACTTAAAAGATGATACAAAGACCTAACATTGATTTAATTGTTTGGTTACTATTCTGAATATACAAAAACATTAGATTGGCTAGTCTGTAGCTAAATATTCAAAATATATTTCAATCAACTTTTAATTTAGTTGTTTCACTTGACAAATATATTGCTGATTTTAACTGAATGATTACTTCAGTAAACAAAAATTCCAGCGTCAACAACAAAATATTTGTTGAAACTAAAATTAATTTTGGCTTGATACTGCATGGGTTACTGTAGCAAACCATCATTATTTAATAAAAAGAACAAGTTAATACTACCCTTTGTCTTAAGTTTAAAAATTTTTTAAATCAACTTCTTTATGTAATTTGAAAATGTATTTATAAATTAATTTTGTTGTGAATGAATTTTGTGGAATGTTTTCACACATTTCTTTCAAAGTATTGTGCTATTTATTTATTCTAGTTTGTATATTATTCTCTATTATTCATTTCATATTATTTCAAGTTTGTTTTTTGCACTGTTGATTATTCAGAGTTGCTTTTTGAACCATGGTTTGTTTTTAGTAGTCTGTATTTCTTTTTATGCTATAAAATGCCATGGAATAAAAATCTTAGTCTTCTTTTTTCTACCAGTAAAATTAATATAAATTAGATAAATTCCAAATTTGACTTAATTTCTAAAAACAAATATGATTGCATTTTCAAAATTATTAAAAGTAAAATTTTCTTGTTTCATTAACTCGATGAAAAGACAGAGTTATTATGGTTTTATTCCAAACCCCTGCAATTAATAAAATGTCCATGGCAAAAAATCATACCATTAAAGGCAAAAAAATGCTGTGAAGAATTAAAAACTGTACTGCATTGTCGATAGCCGTGAGAAATTGCAGGGGTTGTTCCAGACTGAGTTATTAATATTTTTTCAAGAAAAAAACCTTAATTGAAATATTACGCTATTTCATTGACATATTCATATTTTGATTTGTATTATTTTGTTTCTAAAGTTAAAAAAAAAGAAGTCATATACAGTAGAATCTTAAGAAGCATATTCGATATTAAAAAAAAGAGAAATTGTGTAATTTTATAAATGTGCATATTATGCAACTAATGTAGAAAAATAATTTTTTTTTTTTTTTTTGCTGTGTGGCACTGTTATGGGCCATGTTTATTTTATGAGTGCGAGCATGTGGAAAGTGTTCTAAATGTCTGCATGGCGTGACTATTTGCCAGATTTCCTCCTAAACTGAGAACGATGTGCCACTGTCTTGACCAGGTGGTGAACCTGCGTTTCCCACAGGATAACATTACTGCTACAGGAACCATTATTTTCCTCCGGTTTTACAACCCAGCCTTAGGTAACCGGCATCAGACATGACCAGTTTCCATGTCTCTTTGTTGCTTGACCTGGCTGCATTTGCATATATATATATATATATATATATAATTATATTAATGACTTGTCCCGTAATGATTATTAACATACCTATAGCATTCCAATTCCAGTACCTTGCAGTTCTTATTTATATATTGCTTCATTAAAGGTGTTTTTCCTTGGTGATTGGTTTCTAGTCTAAATTTGTTTGGTCAGTGTACTGATGTAACAAGCTGGCATTGTGTGTTCGTACATACGTGCCTGACGTCTGTTAATTTAACTTTATTAAAACTATTCAAGGGAGTGTGTTGAGATGTATCTGTAGACGGGGGATATGCAAATTAAAAAAAAAGAGTTAAAAAAACTATTAATGAAGCTGCTGTATATTTTAAAGTACTACTAAGCATAAAATACCAAATTTGGAAAGTCCATAGTCGCTAGATCTTATATGTGATAAGCTAGTTTGAATTCAAATCAACTAGTGTTTACTATATTTCATTATCCAATGGAAAACACCTTTGACATTTTTATAGCAATCCTTTTTGCAAGTTTTTTTACTTTAGCTGTAGTTCTATTACCAGTAGTGACTTGACAATAAATAGGTTACTTACAGTATGTGAAAGAAGCTAATCAACTTGATCATATATATTTTATTGGGATTTGTTTTCCTGCAACCTGTTTATATAAAAAATTAAGTATTTTGTGGTTTGCCTATGACATCTCTAAATGTATTTCGTCCTGTTTTAGTTTGTTATTACGTTATAACTAGTTTACACACAAAGAACCCAACTTTTACTTGGTAAACAAAAAAAACCCAACAACTTTTTATCATACCAGTGATATGTAGTTTTCTCCACCCCATTTCAGATAACATATTTCATTCCTTTCAAGGATAAAAAAAGGTTGTTTCATTACTCTAAAGATTCATAAATTATTAAATGTCAAGGTTATAGTTTTAAGTTCATAATTTATTGAATGATCACAGTTGGAGCTTCTCTCAGTGCATTTTATTTTTGCCTGTAAAATGTTTTGCTATACCTGAAAACCATCATATCTTTATTACAACCACCATTTTAACCAAAACACATGTTTGTACGTATGTTCATGCTTGAGCTATCAAGAGCCTTTCACTCCCAGACATCATAAACTACTTGGGCTGGGGGTGGGGGGGGGGGGGGGGGTGGGGGTGGGGGGCACCATCAGTAGTGGAGGGGCCAAAGTTTTTAATGTGAAGCACAGGCCAGATTTTTATCTTTATATACATGTAGAGTAGGACCAAAAAAACTTATGTTTTTGTTCTTATGCATACCCACCCACCCAGTTTCTACGAGCCTGCTACTAGTATTTCCTATATACCTACGCTTGACTGACTGACCAGGTTTTGTGCATATTGCCAGGTTTCCAGCGAAATTGCGTGGTATGTGCCACTGTCTATACCAAGTGGTAACTCAGCGTTTTCAGCAAAGCAGTGCCGAGGCGGTGTGGACAGTGATTGGCACTGTGATATTCTTACGCTTCATCAATCCTGCCATAGGTAACCTTTGACCTCTGTTTGGTGGACGTTATGTTGTGCTGTGATCATGGAATATATTTTGGTGTGTTTTCTTTTCAACAAAGGAGATAACTGTTTGTTATTATAAAAGCACTTTTGTTCGTGGTTGGGGGGTTTTCATATAATTCATGGAGTAGTGAAATCAACAAATTTAAGAACACAATGAAAATGTAATACAAATTTATAAATACTACCTTTTCAATCCACAAATTTAAGTACTCAATGAAATGTAGTTTAAAAAAAAAAAAACCATGAAAATTAATGCCCACAAAAGTAAAAGGATTTAACAGTAGGCCTACTGTAAAAAAAAAAAAAAAGGAAGAAAAAAAAATCTTTAGTTTTATTGTATTTTTTTATTTAATATTAAGAATTGTTATAAATAGGAAAACATTTTTAAGTAGCTTTCTGTATTACTTTCTTTCTTTTTTTTAATGAAAAGGAAAATTATGACATTGCTGCACATATATTTAAGTTGGACCTTACAAATGGAATATAAAACAGTTATCTCCCCTTAATAAATCGAGGTGTTTTTTCAGTTATTTTTGTTTTCAGGGAATTGTTCTTTTCGTTTCTTTCTTTGCTTTACCAACTCCTTGTTCTAACCACGTCAGGCATGAACGTTACCTAATGTTTGTTTTTCCTGCATGAACAAAATAATTTTCACATACTGTGTTATTATATAGCATGCTTAAAACTATTTAATTTAGTTAATAAGTCAATGGAATGAAGTATGAATTATTTGAACATTTATTTTCAAGGGACAACCTATGGTCTCATTTATAAAGCCTTTTGGAACTGGACTCAACTGAAACTTAGTTTGGACTTCATTGAAATTGCATGTAGAACAAGTCCAGATTGATTGCAAACATATTTTATTGTACAAAGAACAAAAGAATTGGGCACAAGTTTGACAACTTACGAGGCCCTCTTCTATATTCATACAATATACTTGGCGACCTATATTACATAGCTGTAAATATAAACTACATGTATACATTCAAGGATAACCAGTGTAAGGAAATGTATTATATACAAAAGAATGTGAAGAAAGGAAAAAAAAAAGATACAAATTCTATGCATGGGTTTGATTTTAAGATAATGATAAAATCTACATGTAAATCTATGTCAGGGCTTTTTCACATCTAGATAAGGAAGTCCTAGAGCAGCTATTGGAAAGAAATTTGTTTTAAATATTTTTAGAAATTTAGCAACTTTGTATTAAAATTATAGATAAATAACTAATTTATAATGATACAATAACATACTGTATTTATAGCCAAATGAGGGTTTTTTATTATTGAGAACAGGACACAAGTAGCATTAATAGTTTGGTGAATCGGTTTGGTTTTGATTAAATTTTCATGCTAATATCAAATTGCTGTCATGGGTATGCACCTCAACTATCTGAGTTGTCTGTCAAGGACATGGGTCATTGGTGAGTTGATAGTCAATAGTCTGAGAAAAATTGATGTGGTGGCCATATTAGTTCTCAACTGGTCCTAACCAGAGGAGACTATATTGAGTTACAATTTTGTGTACATATCTTTATATAAAGCTACAGATCATGTTTGACATTCATGGGCATTGGCACATTTTTGACAGAGTTATGGCCCATGAACTTAGGAGATATGGAAATTTTTGGGGCCTGGCAAGAGACCTGTACTGCTTTAGCAATCCTCTCAGAATGATTGTTTGCATTCACTCTGGCATGGTGGCAGTACTGGGATGTGAACTTGGTACTGACCAGTTTTTAGGCCAATGACTTGACCACTACACCACTAAGGCCAATAAAGTGTATTGAGCATGTAAGGGCAAGTTGTTTTGTTTTTTTGTATATTAAGTTGTTTGGTTTTTGTGATCAATTTGCATTCTACCTATTCTGAGTTTTCTTTTTAATATTACTATGTCTTAGTTTTTGTGTGGTAGATTTAGTTAGCTTCTAGATTTGTTTATTATTATTTGTACACTTTTTAAGTTTTCCTAATTTCTTGATTTATTTTTAAAATTTTATTTGATGTTGTCACATAATGAAACCATTTTTATGTGGTATAGTTTCCTTGTATACTCCTCAAAAGAATTTAGGGGTCAAAAATTTATAACCAAATAAGTTTCAGAGTGTATTAGATTGATAATGTAAACTACACCAAAAATTTAATTTATTGTTCCATATTTACAAAAAACCACAAATAAATGTCACTGTATACAAGAAAGTCACATGACATGCTGTCAAAGTTGAAGGTTGTCAAACATGGATTTTACACATTAGAACATTCGTTTAATAGTGTGTGAATCCACCCCTGGCGCGAATACACTTGACACATCGTTGCCTCATGCTGTTGATCAGACGTCTGAAGAACTCTTGGGGAATGGCCTGCCACTCTGCCATAAGAAGTTGACCCAGATCATGAAGGTTGGCCGGAGGGGCATGGTTATCCCGAACTCTCCTGCCTAATTCGTCCCAGGCGTGCTCTATTGGGGCCAAGTCAGGCAAATATGCTGGCCAATCCATCCTGGCGATACCTTGTTGTCTGAGAAAGTCCATTACCACCCTGGCGCGGTGGGGTCTGGCATTGTCATCCTGCAGAACTGCCCCGCCGCCAATCTGCTGAAGGCCTGGGAGAACCAACGGCCGGATAATCTCATTCAGATAGCGGATTCCATTCAGATTGCCATCCACCACATAGAGGGGGGTCCTGTGGTGGATAGAGATGCCGCCCCACACCATGACGCTGCCACCACCGAACCGGTGACGTTGTCTAACGTTAACGTCAGCGAAGCGCTCCCCAGGACGTCTGTAGACACGAACCCGACCGTCGTTGAACTGGAGTCTAAACCTGGACTCATCAGTGAACATCACTCGACCCCACTGAACACGTTGCCACCGCAGATGAAGTGTGCACCAGTGACGTCTGGCCGTTCTGTGACGTGGTAGGAGTGGTGGTCGAACAGCCTGGCGACGGCAGCGTAGATTATTGGCTCTCAGACGATTGCGTATGGTTTGATCAGACACTCGAGTTCCAGTCGCAGTCCGCAGATTGTCACGTAATCGGCGTGCAGTGGTTGTGCGTTGACATAGAGCCATATTGGTGATGTAGCGGTCCTCTCTATTTCAGCATTGGGAACATGGAATACACATGCAAAGCGTGCAAATGAAGCGCTTTGTGAAAAAGCAAGTTATTGGCACTTAGCAGACCTTTCGCTTTCGCCCTAATTTACGTGCAAATGTAAGCATGTTTTCGCCATTAGAACTAGTCGACAGTGTCAGTGACAGTGGATTTTAATTCATTTATGGGTTGCTTAGACCCACTTTCGTCAAAATGGAACAATACCATGTGTGACATTATGGTCTAGCTAATATAATTGACATTCAGAAAATAATGTCGAAAATATCGTCTGACCCTTAAATTCTTTTGAGTAGTATATATTGTGAAAATAAAATGGTTGAATATAGTATGCCACGAGAGTCAATATTATTGTTTGGCTTGTTTATTTTATGTGTTTTTAAGATAAAAGGTTTTTAAGTAATTCTTTGTCCACCTCTAAAGAACATTTTGGTAAATTTTGTGTGTGAAATCTTCTGTTATTCATACTTGTATATTTGAATACAAACAGCAGTAGGTGAACGATCTTAAATATATTGTAATTAGAACAACTGTGACTTAATCTTATTTCCCAATTTTTTTTATTAAATAGCCTTTTTTTTAAAATAGCTAGGAGACCTGTTCTTGATATTAATGTTGTGGATCCTTGTATTAATAAGTCTTCACAAGTAGACATTATAATTCATGATATTTATTTATAAAATCTTCACTACGTTGTTCCTTCTTGTGATATTGATGCTTTGGCTTTAAATCATACCATAATATTACTATTAACTTACTATTAGTATACAGTAATATTACAACTTACTGTTAGTATACAATAATATTATAACTTACTATTAGTATACAATAATATAACTTACTATTAGTATTAGTATACAATAATATTATAACTTACTATTAGTATACAATAATTTAACTTACTATTAGTATACAATAATAATATAGCTATTAGTATACAATAATATTATGAATTACTATTAGTATACAATAATATAACAAATAGGACTTTACTAACTATGTAATGTTTCGGTTTAGTAATATACATGTAGCTATTCCTGTTATTACGTATTTGCTTGTATACAGCCAGTACTATAATATTACTACTGAATATTATTATTAACTTAATATTATTATATGATAATATTATACATGTATTTGTTATTAAAAACTATATTTGTGCAAACACATAGAAAATTTTCATATTCAACAACTTACAAAATATATATTTTTTTATATCAGTTCAAGTAGCTCACATTTATATATTCTATAGATATATTATGTCATAGTTGCATATTTAATTTATTTGATTTTTAACATTATTTATGAACAGCTTTACTTCAGCCATATGGATAAAAATTATTTTTACTAAAAAATATGTTTGTTTTTTTTTTCCAACTAGACCTGCTTTATGTTCAGCAATAGTGAAACATACTTATCACATTGAATTAAATTTTTAAATAATATTGAGTAATTAAGGGCTGTTTAATAACATTTTATATTGCTAAAACCACTTCTTATTTCACAAATTACATAACACTTATCAACATTCCCCCACCCCTTCATTTGACATAATTCGACCAAAACTGGATTTTGAGCTTGTAGTTTTGTGTTGTTTTCTTTGGTAATAAATACCATATAAATGGCTGACTGTACTTGGAACAGATTATGAATTAAAATAAAAATGCTACTCTTCCACCATTACATTTTGTATTACATTACCCCATGATACCCTCTCTACCTCTAGAACATTACATAATTGTTGAATGCCCATCATATCGTGTTGACATTTTATACGAACATAGAACCATGGAACTGAAATGTGATAAAAACAACATTGTTCTTCTTTTAGTACTATTTGATAGGGGACAAGACATAGCCCAGTGGTAAATTCTTGCCTGATATGTGGTCAGTCTAGGATCATTCCCCATCAGTGATCCCACTGGGCTAATTTCTCGTTCCAGCCAGTGGTATGTGCTGTCCAGTATGTGGGATGGTGCATATAAAAGATCCCTTGCTACTAATGAAAATCTGTCGGGTTTCCTTTCTAAGACTATATGTCAGAATTAGCTAATGTTTGACATCCAACAGCCGATGCTTAATAAATCAGTACTATCATTAAACAAAACTAACTTTAACTTTTAACTTGTTATCGTGTAGTTTCTCCTTACGAGTCTGGCATCGTGGAGGAGGAGCCGACGCCCCGTATAAAGCGTGGCCTGACGCTGATGTGTAAGATAATGCAGAACATCGCCAACCATCTCCTCTTCACCAAGGAGCAGCACATGACGGCCAATAACGAGTTTCTCATGAACAACTTCGAGGCAGGAAGGAGGTAGGAACTGTTGAGATGAGTAAAAGGTAGTGAAAATTTCAACCTGGGACAAGGCTTCTCATGGTCAAATTTTTCATCATCGAGGGTGTACTTTTTCTATCCCACATGACCGCATATGATGGAGTCTTTTTCTCTCATTCATTCGGTACATAAACCCATTATTTTACATGCACAGACAAAGATGGCTGAACAAGTAATTTGGGTTTTTTAACTATTTTGTCATAAATAAACTACCGGATACACTATCGTATTTGCCGTTTTTGTTTCATGTGTTAAATAAAATTTAACACTACAAAGTAACAAGATAGCTTTTAAAATGAAGGTTTTAATAACAAAATATTAATTTAAAACAGTGTCTAATGACCTCACGTCACCACCACACATTAATATAACATTATATATTACCAACAACATCATGTTAAACGCAAGCACTTGATATCCCATGTAAGATAGAAATTTCTTACATGGCTTTCTTTCGTGGGGTAGTTCTGTTCCATATACCTGAGGATGAGAGAAAAGTTTTCCGTTCAGGCATAAAGTAGTAGAGTTAGTCCCAGACACATACTAAAGCTGGGTCTGGGACTGGTGAGTCTGACATTGTTAAAATATAGTCCATATTCTATGTTATCTGCTACCAGATCTGTAGTTAGATGTGTTGTTTTTCGTCATGTTCAGTTTTCAGTGCGTTTCTTTTTCGGCCAATAACATAAGCACCAGACCCAGACTCAGAAATAGACCCAGTTGTAGGCCATATAGTGAGGTCTGTACATTGTATTATCAAAATTAAAAATGCAGCTATCTGTCTTGAGAGACCTTTTTGGAGTTATTTTTTAAAATGGCTGCTTAGTATAATGTTTTACGAACCTGTACTTAGTTTTTTACCATTAAATTACAGGCAATGTTGACAACCTTTTGGCAAACCCAATGATTATCCTGGTGTTCGTCTTAGCTCAAGATGAATTTTATGTGAAGCAAAAAAGAGTCATTGACTTTAATACTTTTAGTTTACCACAGACATTTTATATTAATATGTATTCTTCCATGTTTCATTCATATGCCTGTTTGACACTGTTACGATTGTTTTTGTTCATCTTAAATTTTTTTAAACATAGGTTGTGAATTCTGTTTGGCTGTATTGCAGATTTTTCACTGAAATTGCCTCTGATTGTGAAACTCTGGATGCTGGAAACCACAGTTTGTCATTCATTAACGATGCAAACGTCTTGGCCTTGCACCGTCTGTTGTGGAACAACCAGGAAAAGATTGGAGACTACCTCTCTAGTAGCAGGTTTGTATTAAGTTACCTCCCTTCAGTCAGTGCATTTGCAAGAAAGATGAAGATTTTAACTTTGTGTTTGTGTTATATATGGTTTTGTATTTTGTATGTTGTTTTGTTTGTCTGAATGAGATATAGTGAAAACGAGTGTCTTGTACTTTACTGTATAGTTGCAGTAATGTTTTTGTTGACTGTTGTTTTATAATGTGTTTTTTTATTTTATTGGTCTCATTAAATCTTAGAAATAAATAATACTAGAATAAGAAAAGAATTACAAAATTCAAGATGAAAGTGTTAGATTCAAAATGTCTTCCTAAATTTGATATTTTGGCTCATAAAATTTTGAGCCATTTTATTTAAACATAATATATCAATATAGGAGTTCTTGTGTAAATGGGCTTATGGCCTTACATACAATAAAATGATTGAGTTAAACATATTGGTCTCATTTTAAAAGATGCTACATAATATATATTTGTATCTACTGATGATGCATACTGGATCAGTTTTGAATCATGTATCAAGAAGTGGACCTGAACTGTCTAAAAGATAAAAATGGATCGTTCAAAATAAATAGTATTTAAAAAAAAATGTCTTGCTTATTTTGAATTTCACAAACAAGACATAAATATGTGATACTGTGCATCTTAATAGACTTATATTAATGAGTTAATGTTCCAGTTACATTCCTAGCATGAAAATGTTAGATTTAAACAAACACTTAAGGAATATTGTAGGACTCTTTATCAACATATTCAGTGGAATCAAAATATGTGATATTTTTCAGATCACATATTTTCAGAATTTGATAACTTTGCAAATTAGATGTAAATTAATCGAGGTCACAGCACTACGTTTATTGACATTTAAACAAACATACTACGGTGACACTCCATTACTGACTTATGCTTTCAAGTTCATCAAATAAAAACATTTCTATAGCAATTTTACACTGAAAGCTGTTCAGCATTCAGAAAACAAAAAACGTTAAGCGCTAGTTTATTTTTATTTAAAGATATTCAAAATGACGTCATTCGAGTTTGACGTCATTTCCATTCAGAAAGACACCTCGTCACATATTCTTACATCATTTGAATATCGGGTAATGACTGACTGAAATTAAAGTTGCATATACAGTTGATAAAAACATGTATTAAGTTTGAGATTATATGATAAGGAGATTATTACCCTTGTGTCTTTCGGTATTGTCAGTATCATATATTAGGAATAAAAATAATGTATTATGCTTGACAGAAGCTCGCATAATACAGTTTTTGTTCCTAATATATGATACCGAAAAACACTGGCAATAATCTCTTATATCTTTTTTAATACAGTAATACCAATTTTTATATGACAAAATGCATTGGCAGGTAATTTTCTATGATGCAAATTTTAATATTAATATCAATATGTTGTAGAGGTTCTGTCAACAGGTAAACACAACTGTTTATTTTTATTTTAAGGGTTTTTTAATTTTAATTTTTTATGTTTGTTTTATTATTTTTGGCTCGTATGATACTTTATGCCATACATTTCTGCCATGATGTGGCATGGATCTATCCTTACATTGTATTTTGCTGTTTTTTGTTGCTTTATTGTTAGCTGGTTATTTTTATTTTATTTTTTAAAACAATCTGTATCAGTTACAAACCATTTTGGAAATTTTATTTTAAAATATTGTGATATTAAAGCCTGCCTGTTAAGTTCATTGGTCATACTCTTGATTTAAAAAAATTGTTTTAATCTGACTAATGGGTATTTCTTTTGTGACTTTTGTTATAACTTACTGACATGATTTTGGCAATCAGTTAGGTACAGAAAAACTGTTGAAGAAGCCAATATAGCAGCAGTATTAAATTATTTTTATTATAGTGAATTTGGCATTTATAGCTACCTCTAAAGTAAACATTATATTAGAAAAAAACCAGTTGTTAAAATGATAAATTAGTTTTTCTTTCAACTATAATTTTGTTACTTGTCACTGTGTGACAGGAGTATTTTTATAATGTTTGTTTGAAAGTTGCTGCTAATGTTTTATAAATTTTAGAAATGTTAGAATAAAATGAAAAACTAATATATTGTGATATTGGCCTCATGTTTACTTTCTAAGTAACAAGCAGCCACTGGAAGTAATAGCCTGTGACTAATACAGTTCTAATCCATATAGTCATTCTGTGAAAATTACATTGTTTGCCATCTGGGCCCATGCTTATAAAACTTTTAGAGTCCAGACTCAATCTTTAATGATGTCACACGCACACAATTTGTATGGCGTTGTCATGACATTATTGTCTCAGACTCAATAGAGTCTTGAGTCTAGACTCTAAAAGTTTTATAAGCATCAGGCCTAATATTGACCTTTGACCTCTTGAACCTAAAATAAAAGCAATTGGTCTTTAGTGCTGATTAAATTTGCTAATTCTCGGTATTGTTAATTCGAAGAAATAAAACTTGAGTGTTCTGAGGCATTGCCTTTTTTGTACTTGGGATGTCCTTGATCCCTATTTTTTGTGGCATCCCAGCCTGTTTCAAGCACAGTAGTATGTGGTACACTGATAATAATTCAAATCAAATTACATGAATTTATAGATTAGATAAAATGACAAATTCCTATCACATATTTCATCAGTGATAAGACTGGCAGTGTTCAGTTGTCTAGTTTATTTTGGAGCAATTCAGACTATTTTCCCCGTGAAAATACTGTTTGTTATTTTGTGACCTTTAACAGCATATGAACAACACCAACTACTTCATTATTAATAAATAGAAAAATATATTATATTATCTTTTTAATTTTGTTCAAGTAACAGTGTTAATTGCATGTTTTATGGTAAATGTGTTTTGTTAGATTTATCAGTCCTAGCATTTCCAAACCAGGCTGATATCAGTCTTTATAATAAGAATTTGAAAACCTGCAGCAGGCCGATATTAGTTTTTGTTACAGGGCTTTTAAAACCAGATGTACCAGGCTGATATCAGGTTTAGCTATAGGGATTTTACAGCCATCTATACCAGGCTGATACCAGTCTTTGTGACTGGAATTATTAAAACCTGCTGCAGCAGGCTGATATCAGTCTTTGTTACAGGAATGTTTAAAACCTGCTGCATACAGGACCAGGCTGATATCAGTCTTTGTTACAGGAATGTTTAAAACCTGCTGCATACAGGACCAGGCTGATATCAGTCTTTGTTACAGGAATGTTTAAAACCTGCTGCATACAGGACCAGGCTGATATCAGTCTTTGTTACAGGAATGTTTAAAACCTGCTGCATACAGGACCAGGCTGATATCAGTCTTTGTTACAGGAATGTTTAAAACCTGCTGCATACAGGACCAGGCTGATATCAGTCTTTGTTACAGGAATGTTTAAAACCTGCTGCATACAGGACCAGGCTGATATCAGTCTTTGTTACAGGAATGTTTAAAACCTGCTGCATACAGGACCAGGCTGATATCAGTCTTTGTTACAGGAATGTTTAAAACCTGCTGCATACAGGACCAGGCTGATATCAGTCTTTGTTATAGAGATTTTAAAACCTGCTGCATACAGAACCAGGCTGATATCAGTCTTTGTTACAGGAATGTTTAAAACCTGCTGCATACAGGACCAGGCTGATATCAGTCTTTGTTACAGGAATGTTTAAAACCTGCTGCATACAGGACCAGGCTGATATCAGTCTTTGTTACAGGAATGTTTAAAACCTGCTGCATACAGGACCAGGCTGATATCAGTCTTTGTTACAGGAATGTTTAAAACCTGCTGCATACAGGACCAGGCTGATATCAGTCTTTGTTATAGAGATTTTAAAACCTGCTGCATACAGGACCAGGCTGATATCAGTCTTAGTTATAGAGATTTTAAAACCTGCTGCATACAGGACCAGGCTGATATCAGTCTTTGTTATAGAGATTTTAAAACCTGCTGCATACAGGACCAGGCTGATATCAGTCTTTGTTATAGAGATTTTAAAACCTGCTGCATACAGGACCAGGCTGATATCAGTCTTTGTTATAGAGATTTTAAAACCTGCTGCATACAGGACCAGGCTGATAACAGTCTTAGTTATAGAGATTTTAAAACCTGCTGCATACAGGACCAGGCTGATATCAGTCTTTGTTATAGAGATTTTAAAACCTGCTGCATACAGGACCAGGCTGATATCAGTCTTTGTTATAGAGATTTTAAAACCTGCTGCATACAGGACCAGGCTGATATCAGTCTTTGTTATAGAGATTTTAAAACCTGCTGCATACAGGACCAGGCTGATATCAGTCTTTATTGTAGAGATTTTTAAACCTTCTGAAGCAGGCTGATACCAGTCTTCGTTATAGAGATTTTAGAACCTGCTGCATACAGGACCAGGCTGATATCAGTCTTTGTTGAGATTTTAAAACCTGCTACATACAGTCTTTGTTTTTGGAAGAGACAACAGGGTGACATTAAGCTTTCATTCCATATCACAGGGCTGTAAGTTTTGCTATTATTTATTTATTTGTTAGTGTATCAAAATGCAAGGTCTGGTTTTAAACAGGTTTTTTTGTATATAACTGTAAAATAAAGTACTGGGGTCACATTTAGAAAAAATATTTAAAATGTGTTTCTTGTTTCCATTAATGTGAATTTGTTTGGGTTTTTTTTTATTCCCTTATTTATATATTTATTCTGGTCCTAATATAGCTGGTGAAATGGATGGGGGGTTTTCGCCGAAAGGAGGCTCAAGTTTCTGCGTTATTAGCAGTATCAATGTCGCCATAATATTTTTAACCTAATCCAATTTCAAAAAGAAAATCACACATAGACATCAAGACACTGACTTGTTTAGTGTCGTAGCTCATTTGTCACGTTTTTACTTTGGCGCCAAACTGTATATCAATGCATGTCACGCCGGTTTTTTTGAGCAGTCGAGCGGTGTCAATTCTTGTCCACATTCATTTCAGTAATGTCAGAAAATATTAATTATTACTTTCATTTCAACATAAGAATGACACATCAGTTTCTTAATAATATCACATTTTTAATGAAAGCATACAGTTGTTTTTCTTAAATGTTATTAAAGGTAGTAGTATTTTATATTGAAATATGATTCAAACAGACTGTATAATTAAGAATCTTTCCAAATGAATTTGGAGCATAACAAAACATTGCGAAATGAACCAATGAATGTTCACTTCGCCTATTGTTATCAATCTTCTCCCCCTTTTTTCTGGGAAGGAAGTCACTTCTACGTTTTCAATTCTAGATTAGGGCCTGTTTATTAATGTTAATTTTTTTTTTTAATTGAGGGGTTGCTACATTTGGCTTAAAACTTAAAATGAAGTAGTTTTGTCTTGCATGGAGGATCTGTTTGATTTAATGAGCAGCATGGTTTATTTAAAATGAATGTATTGTTTTGGTGTTTGTTATAGCATGGATTGCTTGGTTGCACTGAAGGTTGTTGTGTAGTAACTAGTGTATTAATATGATAAAGTTTGGGAATATGTTACTTTTAATTTATTTTTGTTGAATTTTTGGAGTATATTTATTTGAAAGTTTGTCATAATATTTAATAAGTATTGGTAATGTTCAAAGTTGATTTCTGTTGAAGTACCAGTAATCAAATAATAAAAAAGAAGCTTTTTTGTAGGTTTTGGGATGGGTAAACAGAATGTATTTTGTATTGATTCTCAAGCTGAGTTTTGAAAAGTAATAAAAGATGAATTATAATTAAACGAGTAAAATATTCATGTGAATTTGCATAGTGTATGCCTTAATCGGTTGGCAAAATGTTTAACTATCATCTTCATTAACACTTCCGAAGGCTATTAACCTAGACATGTATTTTCCACAAATTTAATACTAGACGTTTTTCTTTTGCATACGTGACAGTAAAATAATTTTGATGTCATGGGGGTAAGGGAGATAATTTGACTATTTTAGTTGCTTAATTTATAGCACTTCACTGGCCTCGGTTGTGCATTGGTTAATCCATCAGACTAAAGGCTGGTAGGTAAAGTGTTCACAGCCCGGTACCGGCTCCAACCCAGAGTGAGTTCTTAATGGGTCATTGAGTAGGTGTAAGGCCACTACACCTTCTTCTCACTAAACAACTAACCCACTGTTCTGGACAGACGGCCCAGAATGCTGACGTGTTTGCCCAGGACAGCGTGCTTGAACCTTAATTGGATATAAGCACGAAAATAAATTGAAATGAAAAAATATAGCACATGACCTCTCCCACTCCCCCCCCCCCCCCAAAAAAAAATGTGTTTTTATTTTTTATTTTTAATGTACATGGCCTCTTTATTAAAGTTGATACCTGATAAAAATTTATAACAATAATTATATAATTTGGCAAAAGCACAATTTTACATTTGAAAACAGTATATATATTTTCAATATTTTGTTACATTTCTTGCAATTTAGTATTGAGACAGATGAATATAAACTTAGAAATTTTGCTTTATTAAACATTATTTTGTCACATTTTGTTTTGCCACGTTAGTCACATCTTAGTATTAAGTTTGTGGATCAGTATTAAAACCACCAGAACGCTTATGTATGTTTGCAATGCTGACAGGTTTCTCACCATTTCTGCCTTTCTTGTAGTTTGGAAGTGCATACGGAGAATTACGTTTGCGAGGCGGGCGACAACCCACGCCTGTATGTATGGGTACTAATATCACTCAGGGCTTAAGCTGGACAAATGCTATTACCCATTTGGCACGTTTGTTTCAAAATGTTTAGCCAACTTTAAAAAAAAAACAAAAAAAATTAGTTATTGCTTGGAAATGTGAAACAAAAAAAAAACCAACTAGAGAGCAAGAAAACAAACGTTCCTTTGAAATTGTTTATTCTCATGTTTCTTTTTATTGATCTTTGTTGACAATTGAAAGTGCCAAATATTTAGCTTCATGTTCTTTTTTCTTTTCTTTCTTCAAATAACAGCTTCAGCCCTGTTTTTCTGTGGAAGTTGCATGTTGTGTGTTTCTGTCAGTAATAGACTAAAAAGAAAACTATTTACATCACATTACCTTAGTCACTTTTAGATCAGTTCAAAAAAATAAAAAATTGCAAGTTTGATAGGTTGCACCTTTATTTTTCAATAAATTTTGTTTTGTTTTAGAAGATAGATTTTTAAAGTTCATAAGTTTAGTCGTAATAGTTGGTACACCTGTTACCTGTAATTTGTTTTTAAAGTTGAAACAGGACAGACGTAACCAGGTTCATAGTTCAAAGGTCAAGGTCATGTTACTAGTCTCTTCCCCCCTCCTGTGCATTATGCAAACCTTTGACTTTGATTATGTCCCAAGAAAAGAAACATGTACCATTGTTTTAATGTTCCTTGTTTTATTACTTTTATATAAAACTGGCAATCAATGCACCATTTGAACTCTAATCAAGAAATCGTCTTGCTTGCATTTGAATCCTCCATAAACACAAAACCTTTAAGCACAGGACAGCTAGATAACATATAATAGGTGTACCTTTCAGAAGAGATTGATAGTAAAATTAGATGTTCCACATTTATTTTTTAATCTCTCCCATTTTTAAGGTAATTTTTATATACTTTGTTTTAAATATTTTTTTGCTATCAAAATGTGCATAGGACACAGGAAAATATGATGCATACATGTATAACCATTGAGTTGATGGTGGTCATACAGATTATTATTATTAATATTTAAATAATACCTAATTGTATAGTAATCTCATTACCAATTAATTCTGTCTTCATTTTTAATTTCTCTTATGCTAGACAGCACACCTATCCATTTGTCATTGGATTCTGCCCGTCTCTGATAGATGTTTTTTGTGGGGTTTCTGTTTTGGCTTTTGGCTTTTCATTCAAATGTACATTTTTTTGTAAGTCAGTTTTGCAACAGGTCAAATAATGTTTTTATAATGGAAATTTAGTAATCACATGGTCTTTTTTTATGGATAAAAAATATGTTTGTTAGTATGTATTTTGAATGTTTCTGTCAATATGGACAATTTTTTTCAATTCATCTTCATGCTAGACATTATTTTTACTCAAATTTAGTACCGTGAAACTTGTTACGGTGGCTGTATGTTAGATCAAAGAGTTAATACTTCAAAGATTTGTATTGGATTGTTATAAAACATTCATGTTTAATCATGTGTACTTGTAGATACATGTACTATAGATTCTGTGTTTTACAAAGTCTGTTGATGATTTCAAAGTTAATTTGCGTGCTTTTGGTAGGAGTTGGGATAACAAATTTTGAGTATGACAGTTATAACCAGAAGTATCATATTAGAGATGTGTTAAAATTTCTTCTTTTCTTTTTTTAATTAATTTTTCCAAATATTTTAAGATCAGTATCAAAATTGTTGTTTATTCTGCTTTTTTTTCTTGTGGAATATATAATTTCTACTAAGCTTAGAAATATTATTATTTTTTTGCAAACATCTGAGTTCTGTTTTTTGTTTTGTTTTTTTGTGTGGTCTTGCTTTTTGGTCCATGCTTTAAACAAAACTTGGTTTGCAGTAATCTGATTTGGCATTTTGAAAGATGGTAATTTAGTAAGCATTTTATTTTTATTTGTGGAAAATATTAAGTAATGGTATATATATTTATTTAAATGGAAATTAGAGCAGTTTTTATTGGTCATTCAGGTTTATTCACATTGATATACATGATGCAACTTGCATATCTGTCAGTACGTTTTACAAAATAATGTTATGTTTCAATTGTATGACTTGAAACTGTTAATAACAATGAATAAGTATGGTCGGTATAATAATCATGAACAGTTCTAAACATTGGGTGAAGTGCAAAAGTAATTATTGTCAAAATAAAATTAAACAAAAAAAGCTGATCGGCAATTGTTTGGAAACAAATGTTTTTCAAAACCGCCGAGCTGACCGCCCAGTGACATTGGGCGGCATCCACTTTGGTTGGTTTTCGTACTGTATATATATTATGTTTATCTTTTTGTTCATCTGTGTGTTGTAATTCTGTATTTCTTGTACCTGAGGGTTTCAGAGAAGATTGGCTTTTGATAACTGTGTTACCCATATTAAATAAAGAATTTATTATTATTATTATTATTATTATTATTATTATGTACTGTAACCAACTTTATTATGTTTAATATTGGTAAATATGTTATATTGTGCTGTGATTCCTGTGCTATGGTAATATTTTGTGTGTATGTTCTATTAGTATTGATATCCTAACTGTATGAAGCTAACATTCTAAAAATACTACATGTATTTGGAAATATGTACATCAATTGCTTTAAATTATCATGAATTGTAACATTATTTTATTTTAAAAGGTATTTACAAACTTAGTTTTTATCATTTTATTATTTAAATTAAATTAACTCTGTATTTGTGTGAATGTTTCTGGACTGCATTTTGTTTTCTGGATGGAAAAATGTTTATATTATTTTGCTTGCTTTCACTGAAAAGGTTTGTATTTGTTTGAGACTTAGCTAGAAGTAGCTTCTAGTAAGTAGTACATGTACATGTAGGTGACTTCTGCTTTGCTTTCTGATATATTATTCTTCAGAAATAACAATCACCAGACAGCATACTTGGTTTGAACAGATTTATAATATTTAATAATAAATATGTTCACATCAAGAAAATAGACGAAATCTTACCTTGTTGGGTGTTCTTTTTACCATCTGACCAGCTCATTCCAAATAAGTACATTAAAGTAGATACAAGTTATCTTGGTTAGATGCTGCCTTACTTTAAAGATCAATCATCTATTAAGAACAATGACAATTTTTACTATTATATAAAACCATATGGTGTTGACCATTCAGTACAAATATAATTTCTTGATTGCCTCAAGTTTTCATGTTAAAATTTTTTTCTAAATTTACCATCTTTGAAAAAAAACACCCTTATAACTTTCATTTACTTTTTGTTTATTTTGAATTTTAAAATAAAACCATAATGATAATATTTTAGTGGTTTCTTAGTTTGTTAATACAATCCTGTAAGGAAAAAAAAGAGAAAAATTTAGATAATGATTGGACAATGCTTGAAAGACCATTAAATAATCTTGAAAACGTGTGGTGCATGCACACTATGAAATATTCTATTTGGTTTCTTTGTTTGTTTGTTTGTTTGTTTGTTGAAGTACTATAAAATACATGTAGGTTTATGTCTGTTTACTGTCTGGGTTTGTTCACATTTGTCAACATTTTCAAACATAACAAAATTATCCTTTTATTTGTTTATTATTTTACTACCAACTCGCCCGCCCCCCCCCCACCCCCCCCCCCCCCCCCCCCCCCCCCACACACACACACACACTGTCTTTCCTTCGTGTGAAAATGTAAGTTGTTTATAAAAAATATTGAATTTGCAAGAAATATTTTATGTGTATGCTACATTATATATGCTGGCAATACACCCATACCCACACCACACCACACCACCACCACCACCAACGCCAATGCCAACACCAACACCAACACCAACACCCACACCCACACCCACACCCACACCCACACCCACACCAACACCCACACCAACACCAACACCAACACCAACACCAACACCAACACCAACACCCACACCAACACACATGCACACAGAGATGGACACACACACACACACACACATCACATATACATAGACATACGCACACCACACAGACACATCACATACACACAGTAACACGCACACATGCATGTACACACATACCACACCACATCACATCACATCACACACCACCAAACACATCACATCACACACCACCACACACCACACACATCACATAAATCACTAACACACATACTCAGTCACACACCCACTTGATTGTGGTTTGTACGCTGGTGAAAATGTTGAAAACTGTGAACAGCCTGTTAATTAGCCAAATGTCTGGTTTGCCGTTTTCTATCAATTCTTGCTTACTCTAGCTTCCATTAACAATCTTTTCCTCCTTTCTAGAGATCACAAGGCAGTCGGCAGACGTCCCTTTGATAAGATGGCCACCCTGCTTGCATACCTGGGACCCCCAGAGCATCGGCCGTTAGATTCACAGTGAGAATTTTGTGATACCTTGTGTATCCATCCGGATCACATTCATCCCGTCCTCAAGTTTTCCTTCTTTCCTTTCCGCTTCATTATTATGCTGAGCTTATAAGCCATAATGCTTTACACATACTTGGTAGCGTACTTTTTATCTATCTATTTATTAAATTATTTATATGCATAGCTCTAATAGTAATCTTAGTCTCTTTGTGAATATAGTGTTACCAAAATTTTAATATTCCTAGTTGCCTTTGGTCCATTTTTCGGTGCCAAACATATCATGCTCTTAGTCATTATCTGGGTCATTTGCAGATGGAGATTTCTGCTTATGGCTGTTTCAAAAGTGGAATTCTACAAAATTGTTTTCACTTCTGGATTCATATACTCAATATTGCTACTGATGTGATTTAACAATGTGGTTTTTTTCAACTTGTTATGTTTTTCTACACAACTGTTGCTTTGAAAGTGGGGCTTGAAGATGAAGCAGTTATTTAAAAAACAAATGAAAAAAAAACAGGGAAAAAACTTCCACAAAAATGTATAGTTTTAGCAGTTTTTATAAATCTTTTACAAATCTGTTTATGTGAACTATATTTTCTACACTATTTCTCAGGGATATTAATTTCCAGGTTTTTGTACGATTTTAGCTTGAGGTTTGGGTTGTTTTTGGGGTTTTTGGTTTGGGGGGGGGGGATGAGTTTGGGGGTTGGCATAAAATAATTTTCACATTGTTGATAAAATTTGATCTAAAAATGCTTAGAAATGACCTTTATTCGAGTATGGTATAGAATTTTCATCTTTTGAAAGATAATTTCAGCTGTTATTTTTGAACAGTTATCACCTCCTGCTTTCTATATTTTAAGATGGAGCAGCATGGACATGACCAGCACCAAGTTTGAGGAAATCATGTCAAAACACAACATGCATGAGAAGGATGAGTTCAAGTCGCTGAAGAATCTCCACATCTTCTACCAGGCTGGAACCAGCACCAGTGGAAACCCAGTCTTCTACTACATCGCGCGCAGATACAAGTTAGAATACTTTGTTTAGGCTGTGTTTTTTGTTTTTTCTAATTTGGAGTGGTGAGGTGGTGGAGGGTGCAGTGTTACTAGTACTTAGTAAAAAATGGATCACTCACTATGTGGTAGAACAAGATAAACTTTCCTTAACAGTAGCATTCAAGATTTCTGTTAGGGTTACCTCACCCTTTAATTGGTCCATGTCAGCCCTTCAGGAGCATTTTGTATTGTTCACCTAAAAATAAGGTAACAGCCTACCTCCTGCTGGTTTAAAAAAAGCTTTTGAATCAGCCGGCCCTAATGTTTGAATATTATTTTACTGATTTAGTGATTGTTCAACGTGTGCTATTCAAAATGTCTTTTCGACAATATGTACAAGCTTTACTCAAGATGTTTCCTATAGATTTATCACTCGTTGTGATATTTTCAAACATGAAGGACTGTGATATTAATTTCGACTCTACCCATTGGGTAAAAGCTGAATCTGATATGAATGGGATTTTCTGTTGATATGTTAGTTATCTTCTTTGCTTCCAGAGTTGGGGAAATCAATGGAGACCTACTCATCTACCATGTTCTGTTGACCCTGAAGCCATTTTATCACAAACCATTTGAACTTGTCATTGACTTCACACACACCTGCTCTGAGAACAGGTTTAGGGTAAGTCACTGGTTTTTGCATTTGCTTTGCTGAAGGGGTGGGGGGTGAGGGCAGGATTTAGATCAGTCGGTAGAGTGCTCACTTGAGGTGTTAGTGTCGCAGGATCGAACTGCCTCGGTGGATCCATTCAACTGATTTGGGTTTTTTCTTGTTCCAACCAGTGCACCACAACTAATCAAAGGCTGTGGTATGTGCTTTCCTGTCTGTAGAAAAGTGCATATAAAAGATCCCTTTCTGCATTAAAGAAATGTAGCATGTTTCCTCTGATGACTATGTGTCAGTATTACCAAATGTTTGACAACCAATGGCCAATAATTAATCAATGTGCTCTAGTGGTGTTGTTAAACAAAACAAACGTTTATTTTGTTGAGCCGGATGTAGTTCAGTAGTAGAGTCATCATTAGGAGTGCAGTGGATCATGGGAGGAAGGTTAGGGGGGACACTGACATGCTCTACAGTGGCTATATCAAAGGCTGTGCTATGTGCTGTTCTGTATCTTGGAAGTCTGACGCCATATAACGGTAAAATAAAATCTGTGTGTCGTTAAATAAATCATTAAGAACAAATAAAATTACTAAATTGTTTGTCTAAATATTAAAATTTATTTGATTTCAGACTGATTTTCTGTCCAAGTGGTTTGTCGTGATGCCAGAAAATGTCTACCTCAATATCGTGGCTGCCTACATCTACAACTGTAACTCATGGGTGCGAGAGTACACCAAATATCATGACAGAATTCTTGCCCCACTCAGGGTAAATATTGTTCTAGAACAATAGAATTCAGTTTTTAAAAAATTGTGTTTTTCATTAATAATTACAGTGGCACTGGAATATTGCAGTTGAGATAAACAGTATTCATTCTGCCATTGGTTACTAAACCAGGATAACACCCCAAGTTTTCATCAGTCCATCCAATGATCCTTTTTTCTATCAATGTAAAGGAGTCTGCAAGACCTGTTCAGTTTTAAAAGAATATCAGATTTTTTTAATATTCATCCCAAAATAAAGATAAAGTTTACTGGGGAAAGGGGATATTCAATAAGGGTACATAGTTTCAATTTGATCGAATAGTCTTCTAAGATGTTATACAATATGAAATACTGAAAAGCTAAAACAACATTAATTACTGCACACACAAAAAAAGAAGCGCTACAAATTATATTTGAATCACATTTCCTCATCTGGTTTAAGTTCAGGGATGAATAATCTTATAAATTTTATTTTTCAGGATTAAGGATTTTTGTATCACACAAAAACTGTTCTTGCCCTTGTTCTTTACAGAGAAGCCCCCCACTCACCACCAAAAAAAAAACCCAACAAAAACAAACCACCAACAAAACATATAACAACTTTTCTAGATATTTGTCTGAGATAATTTTCATCCCTGAGAAGTTAAAAATGGCCACCGGTTTATATACAGATGGCTTGAAAGCAGGGTATATATATATGTGCATATTATTTATTTATTTATTTATTTTATTTGCACAGAACAACAGGAAGCTGCTATTTATAGATCATCCAGCCAAGCTTAGCGAGTACATCCACGTGGATCATCAGAAGTTGCCAGGAACAACCGTCGCCCTCGAAGAAGATCTCAAAGTGTTCAACAACGCTCTCAAACTCTCCCACAAAGACACAAAAGTAGCCATAAAGGTAAACTTTATGTTTGTCCGTGGAAGATGCAGAATGTTTTGAGGGAGGGGATGCAACTTTTAAAAAAGGTGCTCCTTTCTGGCATAAATGAGATAAATTAATTTTATGCATTCGTTAACTGGATTTTTGGGGAAATTTTAATTTTTCGGGTATGCACTCAAAGCCCTCGTTAGCTCAGCCATGTATATAGCCACTGCTGTGTTAAGTGTCAAAGATGGTGATGTCCACTGCGGATGTATTTAAATGGAATTCATATTTGTACACAATATTTAGCACAATGGCAGTCGACTGGACCTGAACACAGTAAGATCCTTGCAAACTGCAGCATCGGGTAGGTAAAAAGAAGTACAAATCAAAAGAGGAGGAGCAGTCAGAATGATTAGAAACTGTTAAAAACGCTTTGTGTATCTTATATTATAGATAGTGCCTTTTTGATATCAGTCACTTCAAGGAAATTTCATTAAACAGAATTTGAACCTTTATTTTTAGGTTGGTCCAAATGCTATCCAGGTAACGTCGTCGGAGAAAAGCAAGGTTTTGGGTCACCAGGTTTTACTCAATGATGTGTATTACGCTGCTGAGATTGAAGAGGTAATATTTTACTTTTTGTTGGCTGGGGACATTCAACATTCATTTGGGCAGGCTTGTTTCTGAAGGTGTTTTAATCAAATTAAGAAATATTTCCACAGGTGCTAGGAATTAATGCCTAGAAAAGTTACTGATACTCGTAAAAAATCACTGATCCCTTCCCATTATTGGTTGGAACGATGTGCGTGACAGATATGCAACATTTTGACTGATCTTGGCAAAAAAGAAACCTAAGAATGACTATAATAATTAAACTGGGAGTAGCTAAGAACTTGTGAAAATGTTAACAGGTTACATTATTGAAGTATTTTTTTATATTTTTACCTACAGGTGTGCCTTGTGGATGACAACCAGTTTACCCTGACTATAGCCAATGAGAGTGGCCCTCTGTCATTCATCCATAACGACTGTGATAACATTGTACAAGCGATCATACATATCCGCACACGATGGGAGCTGTCGCAACCGGTATGGGAAAATAGATTTACTTTCAGACTCCTCTTTATCAAAATTAAATCTACTTGTGAAATTGTATTTAGTCAAATGCCTTTTCATAAATTAAATGTGCTTGGAAAAGTAAAATATCCATTGGAAATAAAAGTATTAAAATTTTAAATATTCATGTTGGTCACATGTATTCTGTTAAACTTAGTTCTTTTACATGTAACAGTAAAGCCTATATTTTGGGGATTTTTTATTAATATTTATACACTATTCAAATCTCTGTATGTAAATTCATAATAAATGGTTATTGCCACTATGGTTTTGTGCACCTTAGTTTAGAGGTGGGCTATTCCCTGTATTTTAGTATTCTGATGATTTTTCATAATTTCAGGACACTGTGACAGTTCACACCAAAATCAGACCAAAGGATGTCCCAGGAACACTTCTTAATGTTGTAAGTAAAGTAGTACATTGTGTTGTAACATGCTGAAATATGTCAGTTATTTACAGGAAGGAAATGTTTTATTTAATGACGCACTCAGCACATTTTATTTACTGTTATATGGTGTCAGCAGTTATTTACAGTTAAATAAAGTAAAATTTACAGTTTTTGTCTCATCTTTACGAAGTAAAAAGGCAAGATATACGCATTACTTTTCCAAAGGTGATGGCATCAATTTTTGCATTAATGTTTAATGTTGAAGTTTTGCATTTAGATCAGTTTCTCAAACTATAAGACCTAGGTCAATGAAACTTGATTTATAGTTGCACCTATCAATGTTCATCACAGTGCAGCAAAACATTTTATGGTAGGCGAGACATGTAATTCTGGTGAATTCTTGTTATAATATTAGCGTAATGTAAAGGTAAAGAATAGAAAATGAACTGCATTATTTACTGTTAACTAATTGAAGACGAGAAGAAAAATTATATTTTGTTGTAAGAGAGTGATGGATGATGTATGTTTGCATGTTTGTTTACAGGCATTGCTGAATTTAGGCAGCTCTGACCCAAGTCTTCGGTCTGCTGCGTACAACTTGCTGTGTGCCCTCACCCAGACCTTTGACCTCAAGATAGAAGGACAGCTTCTTGAAACCAATGGTAAGTTTCTACATACACACACACACACACATCACAAGACATACTACACATATTGTTAGACTCTAGTTATTTCAGCAGTAGTGCTTGGATATTGTTTTAAGATATAAAAGCTATTTACACCATTGCTAATAAAAGTGAATTAAAGGTTTATGGGTCTTTTTATTTTATTGTTGCCTATTTTGGGGCTTACGTCCAATTAAGGTTGAAGCTTACTATCCTAGGCACACATCTTGGCTATCTAGGCTGTCTGTCCAGGTTAGTGGTTAGTGAGAGAGAAGTCTGTTTAATGGCCTTATACCTACCCACTGAGTTGTTAAACCCGCTCAGGATGTGAGCCAGTATGAGTTGGTGAACCCAGTACCTAACAAGTATGAAATAGAATAATGATGGTCAAGGAATAGTTTGAAAAAAAAAAAAAAAACACAAAATTCATATTCTAATTGCTAATACATTTTTATTTTAAATGTATAATTATTCCTGAAACAAAAGAAATGACCACTATCTTTCATCACAATGGTGTAACAATAAAACAGTTTAATGACCACTATCTTTCATCAAAATGGTGTAACAATAAAACAGTTTAATGACTACTATATTTCATCACAATGGTGTAACAATAAAACAGTTTAATGACCACTATCTTTCATCACAATGGTGTAACAATAAAACAGTTTAACGACCACTATCTTTCATCACAATGGTGTAACAATAAAACAGTTTAACGACCACTATCTTTCATCACAATGGTGTAACAATAAAACGGTTTAATGACCACTATCTTTCATCACAATGGTGTAACAATAAAACAGTTTAATGACCACTATCTTTCATCACAATGGTGTAACAATAAAACAGTTTAATGACCACTATCTTTCATCACAATGGTGTAACAATAAAACAGTTTAATGACTACTATATTTCATCACAATGGTGTAACAATAAAACAGTTTAATGACCACTATATTTCATCACAATGGTGTAACAATAAAACAGTTTAATCTGACTTGTTTTAGGACTGGGGCGGGACGTAGCCCAGTGGTAAAGCGCTCGCTCAATGCGCAGATCCCCGTCGGTGGGCCCATTGGGCTATTTCTTATTCCAGCCAGTGCACCACGACTGGTATATCGAAGGCCGTGGTATGTACTACCCTGTCTGTGGGATGGTGCATATAAAAATTCCCTTGCTGCTAATCGAAAAGAGTAGTCCATGAAGTGGCAACAGCAGGTTTCCTGTCTCAATATCTGTGTGGTCCTTAACCATATGTCTGACGCCATATAATCGTAAATAAAATGTGTTGAGTGCATCATTAAATAAAAATTTAAAATAAAATAATAAATGTTTTAGGACTGTGTATTCCTGCCAACAACACGATCTTCATCAAGTCTATCAGTGAGAAGCTGGCGGAGAAGGAGCCTCACCTGACCCTGGAGTTTCTCGAGGAGTGTATTCAGGGCTTCGGTAACTCCAACATAGAGATGAAGCACTTGTGTCTTGAGTACATCACACCTTGGTTACCAAACCTCACCAGGTTAGTGCTTGAATACGAATGGGGTCAAATAATCAATTTATGTTTTAACTACACATTTTTAAGAACATTGTTTTTTCCAGCTTTTATTGATACAGTGGGAATTGATTGTTAAACTTCGATTCATTATATTTGCAGATTCTGCAAGCAGTGCGATGAGAACAAGAGACAGAAAGTTGCCCTCATTCTAGACAAGCTTATCACCATGACAATAGAGGAAGAAGAGGTAAGATTGGGTGCCAGTTGTTTATATAAATCTTTGTGTACAAAATTGCCAGCACAGAACAATATAATCTTTATTGCTACTTATATAGTCCAAAGTAAAATGTTCCATGTTGAAACAAACATACATAAATAGTCCCTAAAATATTACGGTCTACATTATAATGACAAGTGATACTAAACAAATCATGGCATGTATTTTACAGATTGGTGTGATCAACTAAACCAGTATAACTTCAGATGGTGCCTTTTTAAAAATTATGTTGTAGGAGATAAAATTCTGGCACTCTGCTTTTTTTTTTTTTGCCTTTTTAAAAAAAAATGCAATAGACCATGCATAATGAATATGGATTAACCTATGTTTGCTTGGTTCCAGATGTACCCATCAATTCAGGCAAAGATCTGGGGCAATATTGGTCAGATTGCTGATCTTCTCGATATGGTGCTTGACAGTTTCATAAAGGTTTGTATGAATTTCAGTTCCGGTAGTCGACCTGCCACCGTTGGTTAGATGACTAACCAGTTTGTGCATTGGTTATGGTATTAGGACAAATCCACCATTTTGGCAGTAACGTTAAATGGGTGATTTGATCATATATTTTATATATTAAAATTCATATATCTTGAAATTTAAAATATTTGTTTATTTGTACATTTCAGTTGTAGTGGGTGGGAGGGTCATATATGTAAGTACAGTGTATGAAAAGTTATTAATAATTTTATGTCTTGTACATTAAAATTTAAAGGCTTCAGGTTTTTTTACCACAAAAATCTTGTTTTAAAGATATCTTGGTTTTGGGTATTATTATTGTATTTAATTTGTGTACTATAAATTGTATTCTGTTCTGATTACTTGATGAACTATTATGTTTAGTATGTGAAGGTATCAAAGAGCTGTGTTACGTTTTTCAGCGAAGTGTCACTGGTGGTTTGGGCTCCATACAAGCTGAGATTATGGCCGACACAGCTGTAGCACTGACGTCTGCAAATGTTCAACTCGTCTCCAGGAAGGTCATCGGCAGATTGTGCAGGGTAAGACTTCACAATTCAGATATGGTTTATATTTGCATCTATAAATATTCATCTTTATGCATTTAACATAAAGTAAATTATTATTAAATTAAAAAACATTACGAAATAAACTTTTTGTAATTTTTTATTATTATTTTTTTTAAATGTCTATGTTACATCACAAAATTTCTTCATAAAATCAGTCTACAGTAGGCAAAACATTTAATTCCGTGGAAATGATTCTTTTATTGTTATTTATTTTTAGATTTTGGGGGATTTTTATGGTGTATGGAAGGTGATTTTGTTTATCTTGTGCTATAACTATTGTTTGGAGATTTTTTTGTTTTTGTTTTTTAATAGTTTATTGCCTATAACTAATGTTTGTAATGTTGTTTGTGTTTTCAGCTGATTGACAAGACGTGCACATCTCCGACCCCGACCCTGGAACAGCATCTCATGTGGGATGATATCGCAATTCTTGCTCGCTACCTCCTCATGTTGTCTTTCAATAACTCACTTGATGGCAAGTCTTCACTTCCGTTTAACTTAACTTTTTACAGTGTGTTATTTTTCAAATTCTTATATTTCTGGACGATATGTTTCTTCTGGTACCATCATCTCCATGATCTGTAGTCTTATAATCATTTTGTATTCAAGTTTGAATGTGTGATTTAGAGTTGTAATTTAGCATTAGAATATTTTTATTTCTCATCTTGATTTTGTATTTTTATTTTTTAATTATTTACAAACATGTAAAAGGGATATGGTTACCATTACTAGCTGTTTACACTTTTAATTTGTTATAATTACCTTTGCCCTTGAACTTTATTGATAAACTATTTAAGGTCAATGGGCTAGATAAGAAAAGTGATTTGATTTGAATATCATATAGAAAGTGGATAATTTGATTTGAAAGTGTTATGCAAAGTTAATGTAATGAAATTATTTTATCTATAATTATTTGTTATTAATAATTAATGCAGTCTGACAATATTAACAAGAAATGCAAAAATACTGTACTGATATTTATGTCTATTTTTTCCTGACACACATAATGTAGTCCAGCCCCCCCCCCCCCCCCCCCCCCCCAATCCTGGGAAATATTTACCTTTTTGCTCATTAATAACATTAAAAAGATTCCTGTGTCATATCCCACTACTCCATATCATTGTTTGCTTGGATGCCAGGTGGTCCCACCCCACCCCATACAAAATCCTGCCTATGCCACTGTCCAGGCTGACATTTTAAAAAATAAATGCTAAAATATTTTATTGGTATTGTTATCTCTTTTTTCCTGCCATATAATATTAATAATGTAAGCCTGTTTGATTTTAATTTCAGTTGCTAGTCATTTGCCTTTCCTGTTTCACATCGTGACACTGCTCGTGTCGACGGGTCCACTGTCCTTGAGGGCGTCGACGCACGGTCTAGTCATCAACATAATCCACTCACTGTGCACATGCTCACAACTACACTTTGGAGGTCAGTAAAGCTTTTGTTATGTTAAGAATTCTTTAATTAGTTGTTTTACTTCATTTTTTAAAGCTAGTTCGGTAGACAGGAAACAATGCCTTGAAGTTAATATAAATTGTATGTAGAGAATAAAGACAACTAATAATAACAGACTCTGTTGTGGTTGGAATGTAGAATTATTAAATAATCATGTAAAATTGGAACATGCGGCTGTGCTTATAAAATTTTAGAGTCTGGACTGAAAATCTTTACTAACATCACACGCATGATGTTAAAGTCTTTAGACATTAGTACAGATTTGAGTCGAGACTTAATTTTTTTTTATAAACACAGGACCAATTCAGCATTTTGCCTACAAGTATTTATGTTTACCACATAAAGAATCCGAAATCTGATTCATACTTTTAAATTTAATGTGTTTTATTTATATATTTTAGAAAAATATGCTGGTTTTTGTTTTGTTTTTTATTTTTTTTTCGAACATTACAGAGAACACGCTGCAAGTTCTGAAGATGAGTTTAGCGGAATTCTCCCTTCCCAAATTCTACCAGCTGTTTGGGATCAGCAAGGTCAAATCGGCTGCTGTGAGTGCCTTCCGAACCAGCTATCGTCCCGGCGACCGCTCGTTCACCATGGCACCGCCGGAGAATGAGAAGATGCCGCTTAGCTCCTTGGAGGCCATTGCTGATGCCCTGCTAGAGATTATGGAGGTAGCCTTTATATGATAGTGATTCATGGGAGCTTGTCAAAATGCTCCTTAAGCCTACTAGACCTTATGGAGGTAGTCTTTATATGATAGTGATTCATGGGAGCTTGTCAAAATGCTCCTTAAGCCTACTAGAGATTATGGAGCTAGCCTTTATATGATAGTGATTCATGGGAGCTTGTCAGAATGCTCCTTAATCCAACTAGAGCTTATGGAGCTAGCCATTATATGATAGTGATTCATGGGAGCTTGTCAAAATGCTCCTTAAGCCTACTAGAGATTATGGAGCTAGCCTTTATATGATAGTGATTCATGGGAGCTTGTCAAAATGCTCCTTAACTCTTTCACCACTAAGTTTTACAGTCTTGACCTTCCCTGCACACTGAGTTTAAATAGCAGATTTATGATCATGTTTGTTAAAGGATAAAACTACTTCTTTTATCATTAATTTTAGTTATAGGCTATACATTTCCAGAAAGGTGAATGGATGGCTGTCTAGATAAAAAAATAATACTTTAAAAATGTTAGATTTAACAGGTATAAATCTGGTAATTACAGGTAAACTATGCATATTACTCGCCTATTTGAGTAGGTAGGACTGGTAATTAAAAAAAAAAAAACAGTACAAATGTTTTTCTTGTTGGATAATTAATTAATTAACATTCCAGTTATAATTTTAAAATATATATTTACAATGCTTTTGCAAAATTAAGCTTTCATTTCATCAACAGAAATATCATACCACACACCTTTGTTGTTAGCAGGATCTGTATCACGCTTTTTTTTTGGCATTCATGTTGGTAAATTACACAATTTTTCCATACACTGTATTGGAATAAAATAGCGAAAAGTACTCTATGGCGTTTGTGTTGACGTCAAACACTTTTACGGGCCCCGGATTTTTAGTAAACGTTGATCTGCAGGTAACCGAATATGGCTCATGTGTCCAGGTAAACTCAGGCGCGTGGTAAAACAGTGGCAAGTCATCTTGTAACTCGTCATCGGTATCATTTTCTTCTAAATTGCCATGTTTAATGACATTTCGTTCACGATCGCCAATCTCGATTAAATCAAATGCACCAAAGTCCATAATATCCCACATTTCATCATCGGAAAACCCGTCATCTGAATCGCAACCATTGTTTTCAACAGACGAAATTTCGTCACCTCGGTTCATGTTTAATTACAGTCAGAATATCAGTATAAACTTGGAAAAATTCGCTAGAACATGGGCGCAGCCATTACAGTGTATCACATGGCAGCTATGGTCGCGCGAGATTTTATCTAATTATAATATTGACGCGTCACTCGGCGCCAAATATGAACAGGTGTTACAAGCCGCTAAACCGGCCTGTCGTGGTGAGAGGCACTGGTATCGCAAGCCGGTATACCGGCCTGTCGTGGTGAAAGAGTTAAGCCTACTAGAGATTATGGTGGTAGCCTTGTTATTTATAATGATAATGATAGCTTGTCAAAATGCTTTTTATGTTCTGTCTTGTGCAGAGATATGGTACTGAACACATTAATGATTTTGTAGTTCAGGGTCAAGTTGTTCAAAGCATAGTTAAAGTGTCTCTGGGTTAGGCTTCGGTGGCGCAGTGGTTAAGCCATAGGACTACAGGCTGGTAGGTACAGGGTTCGCAGCCCGGTACCGGCTCCAACTCAGAGCGAGTTCTTAAGGGCTCAATGGGTAGGTGTAAGGCCACTACACCCTCTTCTCTCTCACTAACCACTAACCAACTAACATCTAACCCACTGTCCTGAACAGACAGCCCAGATAGCTGAGATGTGTGCTCATGACAGCGTGCTTGAACCTTAATTGGATATAAGCACGAAAATAAGTTGAAATCAATCAATCAATCTGGGTTAGTCTAATATTTTCCTTTTAGTTATTTTTGCACAAATACAAAATAGACTTTAGATATGATATATTTGGTTGTTCTAAATCCAGTTTCAGCATTATGTTTTCAATTATTATTTGTATTGATTCAGTCCTTGGTTTTGAAAACTTCTCTTAACCAATGGTTAAGCTAACTAATGTTTGAACAACCGTCCTCAGAATTGAAACACGAAATATTGATTGTTTTGTGGTAGTTTTCTCTACATTAGGAAGATGGAGATTAGTATGTATCTACCTAAACAAAAGCGCTACAGTGTGGAATTGTCACACCATGTTCTGAAGGCTGAGAGAAGAAAATGCCTATCCTAAGCATCTCATTAGTCTAAAATTCATTTTGATATTACAAAACGTTTGACATTCTCAGAACGTCTTTGGGTTGGATGGACCTTAAATATACCTGCCTAACCTACACCAAATAACTTCTGCTGTCGCAACAATGAACACACTTTAGCCATGTTATAATTAAAGATGGAAATTTCTCACATACAAAAAAAGTGCACTGTTTTGATTGGAATTATCAAACTAGTCTGTCCTATTACCGGTACCCTACAAAAATGCTTTAAAAAAAAAAAAAAATTCAGATAGGTTTGATGTAAGAAGAAAAGTAGAAGTCTTTTGGAAATTAAAAAATAATACTATTTTTGTATACAATTTAGAAAACAATCGGCTCCGAAATAAATAACTTATAGTACCATAAATTCCATAGTATGAAAACAAGGCGATCCCTGTGGGAAGGACTAGTAGATCGAGCCTTGAAGCTGTAAATATGTTTCCATATCTTAATGTTTGTTGACTTACTTTCAGGCATGTATGAAAGATAACCCTGGTTGTGATTGGCTACAACAGTGGACAGACTTAGCAAGACGGTAAGAACATCAACGGAGTTTTAATTTAAAAAAAAAAAAATCTGTTACCATGGAAACAGAATATAAATAAATAGTAAATAGTCAAAATGACCAATGTCACTGTTTCTGCAGCACAACTCCAAAACCATTGATGATGATGATAACTAGTTTAACGTGCCACATATACCACTAGGGTTTCGAACACGCCCATCCCGAGTCCGACCTCCGATAAGATCGGTGGCCTGACTCGGGATGGGGGGGGTGGTAGAAACTGGGCAGAATTATGAAAATAGCAATTAGTAAAGAAGTAAAAAAATTAAAAGGTTACAAGCCAAAAATAAAAAAGAATTGACTGCTCGGTCGAATATTTATATAATTTGGAGCATTTTAGAAGGACAGTCCAAAATTAAATAAGAGAAAGAAGAGAGGATCGGACTATTTAATAATATTAAAAAAAAAAAGAAGTAATTTCGACATAAAATTTTGAACGCAGATCTAAAAGTTTAAAGTCTGATCGATATGTCCACGCGAGTGGCCTCGTTAAGGCTGTTTGGGTGCACAGCATCTACGGGGAGGTGATGTTGTTCCTCTCCTCAAAGTGAGGCACCAGTCTCCTGTAGCTGTGGGTGCTAAGGCAGTGGACCATCTGTGGGTACTGGGCGCCGGTGACGATCTTTATGATTCTGTGGATGGTGTTGTTATCCATGTCATGGCTGAGGAATCCCTGTCGGTAAAGATCATCCCGGCGCGACGTCACTACTATAGCTTCCACTCCCCGTAGTTTGACCGTGTGGATGGCGACCTGGTGGCCATCGGGAAACGTCTTGAAGTTTTCTTCGTAGACCCCGCCTGGCAGTCTGTCGGGGTCCGTGACGTCTCCCACCAAGTACTTAAGAGTACTGGCCTTGATTTTCTGCGCTGCCACTCTCCAGTCACCCGAAGAGGAAGTAGAAGGCCGCGTCTTGGCTGGTTGGTCCTCCGGGGGGGGTCACGGCCTTCCTCTTGACAGCCCCAACATCCAGAGTCGCCGTCGCGGAGTCCCCCGTGGGTGGGGGTCTCGACGCAGACGAACGACGAGCGGGAACAGGTGATGCTGGTCGCGGTGCACTGGTTGGCTGCTCCACTTCCCGCATCTGAACAGTCGGTCCGGCTGGTTGGCGAGTCGCCTCCCGTCGATCCGTCCGGTTTGGTCGTGGTGGGGGCGGCGACGCAGACGGGACGGCCACTGGCGGTTGAGCCGCCAGCTTTGTCCCCGCCTGAGCCGCCCCTGGCGCACGTTTCCTCTTCCTAGTTCCCTTCCTCTTGGCTGTAGCCGCGTCGCCATACACCAAGGTCACGGTTGCCCGTGACCCGGTGTACGCGACGCGGTACTCCAACAGCGATCCATAACTAGCGATCAGTCCCCCCAGGTGGGGGGGGGGGTAAGTTGAGAGCGCATGAAACCACGTCTAACTTCATCGCTGGCCAAACTGAGAGTCATTGAAGATAACTTCATGAAACTTTCTATACATTACTCTTGTGTTCTAGTAGTGTCATTTGCTATGGGGGAGTTTTCGTTTTGGATATGAATACATATCCCCCCCCATGATATTTTAAGTACCAGTGGATAAGCTGGGTGCCCCATTTATTATTCAGTTATCTATCTGTTTATAATGGACTGGGTTCTAACTGACAAGTAAGAATATTATGTGTGTTCTTACCTACAGATTTGCGTTCCAGTACAACCCTGCTCTACAGCCGAGAGCGATCATCGTGTTCGGGTGTATCAGCAAGTCTGTGACGGACTCCGAGGTCAAACAGCTACTGAAGATCATGATGAAGGTGAGTCTGACACAGAGACTGATGTCTAACGCCAGATTCTAGCAGCTCAGGGGTGCAGAAATGGAAAATATTTTATTAGCCAGCCGGACCAAAATCAACTAAAATTTACTAGCTCGCCAAAATCTTTACTAGTCCACAAGATCTTGATTAAAAATCAATAATTTTTTTAATATTCTTGAATGTTTTTCACATTTCTTTCATATAGATTTCCAAAATTCAGGTGACATCCCGCAAATATTTAACAGTTTAATCTATTCAAAACATACCGGCAACATAATTTGAATGTAAACAAACCATTTCTAGGAATTATTGACCTTTAACCGACACTGTTTTAGGAAGTCCAGTGGTATCATCGATGTGGTACATTTATTGTGTATTTCATCAGCATTCTGAACCGTTTGTTTAAATGGTTTGGAATTAGTCACAAAAAGGTAGATCGCCCATCAGACTGGTAGTTGCATTTTTTTAACTCTTCTGTCAGAAGATTTACTCACATTTGGCAAGCGAGAGAGTACTTTCTGCACCCCTGCAGCTTATTTACCCATCTGGAGGACTGGTGTATTCTTTGTTCAACTACTTTGCCCTAAATGCATGACTCGTGTCATTTTATGATTTTGGGTGGTGGGGTTTTTTATTTTTTAGATAAATAATATCTTAAATCTTAATGCATTAGCTAAAATGGTTATGCCTGTTATCTATTTTATTTCATGGTGGTACATTATGCCTGTGATATCTTTTATTACATGGTGGTTAAAGTTAAAGTTTGTTTTGTTTATCAACACCAATAGAGAACATTGCACTTTACCACTGGGGGTAATCGAAGTCATCATCATAAAAAAGAGCTCGACAGTATTTTCATTCATCTGGTGGGTATTTTTGTGTTGAATCACTTTGCCCAGTATGTCTGACTTCTATCATTAACATACCCCCAAAAATAGCTTTTTAGTATTTTCACTCATTACTATAGGTGGAAGATTTTTGTTTTTCATATGTCATTGCTAGATTTAAAAAAAAAAAAAGTTTTTAGATAATATTACTTATGAAAAGGCTGTATCAGTGATATTTTTTACCTGTGATAATATATGTTACCTTAAACAGTGTTTTGAGGGGTTGGGTTTTTTTTCCCCAATAAAATAAATAAAAATAACATCCTATCATTAGAAGATAAAAGTAAAACAATAATTGTGTAAAGCTTTCAAATAATTATTTTTCCAATTTTTCACTTTTATTTAACATTTCACTTAAGTGCTGTTACATTGATGGAACTAAGATAACTTTGCTTGTTGGATACATTCCTTTGGTTGGCTATTCTAATGATGAAAAAACGCAGCTGCTCTCAAGACATATTTTGATTTAAATTAGAGAATAGCACCGCAAAATATACATCGTTTTGTCCATATTAAATATTTGTTTTAAAAAGAAGAAAATACATTAAACTGCTTCATAGTTGTGGTTAGAACCTTTTTTTTTTGTATTTATGGTCTCAAACATTGTTTTCAAGTTTGATCATGCTGCAATTCCAGAAAATCATTTTTGTATATGCTGTCTAAATTAACTGCTCTATGTGTATCTGTCTGCCAGGGGAGACCACCCTACTCTTTGACTTTCACTCACGCCTGTACATTGCCGAGTTTTGGCGAGAAGTCTGAAAATCTGCAAGATCAAGCTGGATTGAGGAGGGCACAACCAGCTTGTATGGAGGTCAGTAGCCAGAGGGTAGCAGTGGCAGATCTGGGGTGGGGTTTCAGTTTTCCATGGCTCACCCCACTCTGATGGTGTAGCAGTGGTAGATCTGGGGGTGGGTTTACAATGTGCCATGGCTCACCCACTCCGTGTTGGTGAAATTAGTGGCAGATCTAGGGGTGGGTTTGCAGTGTGCAATGGCTCATGCCCACTGATTGTGTAGCAGTGGCAGGTTTAGGGGGTGGGGGGTTGCAATGTGGCATGACTAATGCCCACTCTGTGTTGATGTACTGCTGAAAGATCTAGGGGTGGGTTTGCAATGTGCCATTGCTCATGCCCACTCTGTGTTGATGTACCAGTGGCAGATCTAGGGGTGAGATTACTGTGTGCCATGACTCATGCCCACTCTGTGCTGGTGTACCAGTAGCAGATCTAGGGGTGGGTTTGTAGTGAGTTACGGGTCATGCACACTGTGTTGATGTACCAGTGGAAGATCTAGGGTTAGGTGTATAGTGTGTCATGGCCCATGCCCACTCTGTGGCAGATCTGTGGGGTTGTAGTGAGCCATGGCTGACCCCACCCACACTGTGATGAAGCAGCACTGACAGATCTAAAACATGCGATTTCCCAGTGGGCCTCGGCTCGCCCCACCTTTTGATGGTGTAGCAGTGGCAGATTAGGGGTGGGGTTGCATTGTGCCATGGTTCGCCCCACCCCACTTTAAAATGGCATTGCAGTGGCAGATCTAGAAGGGGTTGAAGTTTGCCTTGGTTCATCCGACCCCACTCTGACATGATGTAGCAGTGGCAGTTTCAGGAGTGAGTTGCTGGGAGCCATGCTTGTCCCCTGTCTGTGAAAATATAGCAGATCTAGAAGTAGTGGGGTCCCAGTGGGCCTTGGCTCACCCTCTCTTGTCACTGTATACCAGAGGCAGTTCCAAGTCAGAGGAGGGGGGGGGGTCCATGTAAGTCTTGATCTAGAAGTAGTGGGGTCCCAGTGGGCCTTGGCTCACCCTCTCTTGTCACTGTATACCAGAGGCAGTTCCAAGTCAGAGGAGGGGGGGGGGGGGGTCCATGTAAGTCTTGATCTAGAAGTAGTGGGGTCCCAGTGGGCCTTGGCTCACCCTCTCTTGTCACTGTATACCAGAGGCAGTTCCAAGTCAGAGGAGAGGGGGGGGGGGGTCCATGTAAGTCTTGATCTAGAAGTAGTGGGGTCCCAGTGGGCCTTGGCTCACCCTCTCTTGTCACTGTATACCAGAGGCAGTTCCAAGTCAGAGGAGGGGGGGGGGGTCCATGTAAGTCTTGATCTAGAAGTAGTGGGGTCCCAGTGGGCCTTGGCTCACCCTCTCTTGTCACTGTATACCAGAGGCAGTTCTTGATCAAGTCACCCTCTCTTGTCACTGTATACCAGAGGCAGTTCCAAGTCAGGGGGGGGGGGGGGGTCCATGTAAGTCTTGATCTAGAAGTAGTGGGGTCCCAGTGGGCCTTGGCTCACCCTCTCTTGTCACTGTATACCAGAGGCAGTTCCAAGTCAGAGGAGAGGGGGGGGGGGGGGGTCCATGTAAGTCTTGATCTAGAAGTAGTGGGGTCCCAGTGGGCCTTGGCTCACCCTCTCTTGTCACTGTATACCAGAGGCAGTTCCAAGTCAGAGTCAGAGGAGAGGGGGGGGGGGGGGGTCCATGTAAGTCTTGATCTAGAAGTAGTGGGGTCCCAGTGGGCCTTGGCTCACCCTCTCTTGTCACTGTATACCAGAGGCAGTTCCAAGTCAGAGGAGGGGGGGGGGGGTCCATGTAAGTCTTGATCTAGAAGTAGTGGGGTCCCAGTGGGCCTTGGCTCACCCTCTCTTGTCACTGTATACCAGAGGCAGTTCCAAGTCAGAGGAGGAGGGGGGGGGGGGTCCATGTAAGTCTTGATCTAGAAGTAGTGGGGTCCCAGTGGGCCTTGGCTCACCCTCTCTTGTCACTGTATACCAGAGGCAGTTCCAAGTCAGAGGAGGAGGGGGGGGGGGTCCATGTAAGTCTTGATCTAGAAGTAGTGGGGTCCCAGTGGGCCTTGGCTCACCCTCTCTTGTCACTGTATACCAGAGGCAGTTCCAAGTCAGAGGAGGGGGGGGGGGGGGTCCATGTAAGTCTTGATCTAGAAGTAGTGGGGTCCCAGTGGGCCTTGGCTCACCCTCTCTTGTCACTGTATACCAGAGGCAGTTCCAAGTCAGAGGAGGGGGGGGGGGTCCATGTAAGTCTTGATCTAGAAGTAGTGGGGTCCCAGTGGGCCTTGGCTCACCCTCTCTTGTCACTGTATACCAGAGGCAGTTCCAAGTCAGAGGAGGGGGGGGGGTCCATGTAAGTCTTGATCTAGAAGTAGTGGGGTCCCAGTGGGCCTTGGCTCACCCTCTCTTGTCACTGTATACCAGAGGCAGTTCCAAGTTGGAGGAGGGGGGGGGGGTCCATGTAAGTCTTGATCTAGAAGTAGTGGGGTCCCAGTGGGCCTTGGCTCACCCTCTCTTGTCACTGTATACCAGAGGCAGTTCCAAGTCAGAGGAGGGGGGGGGGGGGTCCATGTAAGTCTTGATCTAGAAGTAGTGGGGTCCCAGTGGGCCTTGGCTCACCCTCTCTTGTCACTGTATACCAGAGGCAGTTCCAAGTCAGAGGAGGGGGGGGGGGGGTCCATGTAAGTCTTGATCTAGAAGTAGTGGGGTCCCAGTGGGCCTTGGCTCACCCTCTCTTGTCACTGTATACCAGAGGCAGTTCCAAGTCAGAGGAGGGGGGGGGGTCCATGTAAGTCTTGATCTAGAAGTAGTGGGGTCCCAGTGGGCCTTGGCTCACCCTCTCTTGTCACTGTATACCAGAGGCAGTTCCAAGTCAGAGGAGGAAGGGGGGGGGGGTCCATGTAAGTCTTGATCTAGAAGTAGTGGGGTCCCAGTGGGCCTTGGCTCACCCTCTCTTGTCACTGTATACCAGAGGCAGTTCCAAGTCAGAGGAGGGGGGGGGGGGGTCCATGTAAGTCTTGATCTAGAAGTAGTGGGGTCCCAGTGGGCCTTGGCTCACCCTCTCTTGTCACTGTATACCAGAGGCAGTTCCAAGTCAGAGGAAGGGGGGGGGGGTCCATGTAAGTCTTGATCTAGAAGTAGTGGGGTCCCAGTGGGCCTTGGCTCACCCTCTCTTGTCACTGTATACCAGAGGCAGTTCCAAGTCAGAGGAGGGGGGGGGGGGTCCATGTAAGTCTTGATCTAGAAGTAGTGGGGTCCCAGTGGGCCTTGGCTCACCCTCTCTTGTCACTGTATACCAGAGGCAGTTCCAAGTCAGAGGAGGGGGGGGGGGGGGGGTCCATGTAAGTCTTGATCTAGAAGTAGTGGGGTCCCAGTGGGCCTTGGCTCACCCTCTCTTGTCACTGTATACCAGAGGCAGTTCCAAGTCAGAGGTGGGGGGGGGGGGTCCATGTAAGTCTTGATCTAGAAGTAGTGGGGTCCCAGTGGGCCTTGGCTCACCCTCTCTTGTCACTGTATAACAGTGGCAGTTCCAAGTCAGAGGTGGGGGGTCCATGTAAGTCTTAATATAGAGGTGGTGGGGTCCTATTCATTGAAGGTGTAACCAGAGGGTTGTAACTCATTGCTACCCAAGTCATTGGTTGGGTAACAGTAAGAAAATGCAGGGGGTTAACATGTCAGTGGGACATGGTTCAACCAACCTGGATGTCTGGCCTATTCTTAAAATTGTTGCTTGATCTGCTATTATGTAAGATGGAAGTGACTGTACTCATTTGGGATGTACATTAACAAGGATTCACAAGTACACTTCCTCATATATACGGGTATATGCTAAAAATTAACTTTATGCTTATTATCACAATTTAGGAAATTAATTAAATTCATCTACCTTTTACTAAATATGGTTGTAATAGAATAAGTTGTAGGTTTTCAACATAGGAAGGAAATGTTTTATTTAACGACACACTCGACACATTTTTATTTACGGTTATATGGCGTCGGATTTTCAACATAGATGAATGCAGTTCAGTACATGAAAACTATATAGTATTTAATTTTATTTATGATGCTTTCTCTATCTAGTTTTAAATTTTATTTATGATGCTTTCTCTATCCTAGTGTTTAATTTTATTTATGATACTTTTTCTATCCTAGTGCTTAATTTTGTTTATGATGCTTTCTCTATCTAATTAAATTTTTTATTTATGGTGCTTTCTCTATCCTAGTGTTAATTTTATTTATGATGCTTTCTCTGTCTAGTTTAAATTTTTTATTGATGGTGCTTTCTCTATCCTAGTGTTAATTTTATTTATGATATCCTGATAATGCCTCGGAGTTAACGCCACGATCCCTTGACTTTATTATGTATTTTAAAATCATATATAGACTACGTGTTTTTTCATTGTTGCTTTCTTTTTCTTTTTCTTTTTTTCCTACTTTTGAAAGGGCAGTGATAAATTATAAGCATTTAAAGGGAGAAATGCATTATTTTTGTGTTTGAATTATGTTCTTGTAAGTAGAGTAATTTAATTGAGTAAATGGCATAGTCATTGTACACAATTACTGTTTCATTGTTTATTTTTTAACCTTTACTTTATTCATTCATTCACTCATTCATCATTTATTTTATTTTATTTTATGTTTTATTTATTTTATTTTATTTTATTTCATATTTTATTTTATTTCATTCTATTTCATATATATATTTATTTATGGGATTTAAAAAAAGAAGAAGATGTATTTATTTATATTATTATTACAGTTAGGAGATAACCATATGGATTTTTTAGATTTGCACGTGTTATTGTCTATTTGATCCCGCATATGTAATTTTTGACTGAAGGCATTAGCCTGAGGTCAAAAATGAAACATTTGCGGGATAATAAAAACATTATAAAATAAAACATAAAAATAAAACATTATAAAATAAAACATTTACTTGTTTCTGCAGGCCCTGGAGTCGTACACTGATCTGACCTTGATTGAAGCAGTTGTCATGTGCCTAACGAGACTGCAGCCTTTGCTCAAACCAGTGAGTTACAGGAATTATTTATCTTTTCGTTTGATTTAAAAACATTTGATAAAATTGTTTATATTGGTGTTAATCAGTCAATTCATTCATAAAACTTACTTTTGTTTGACACCCGATAGCAAATGTATTTTTGTGTGTGCTGAGGGTGGTCATTAAGCATTCATTAATTTTTATGGTTGGATTAGAGAGTCAAGTCATGCACTCAGTACATTTTGTGACTCACAGTTTTTCAAAGAAAACGGTTCATGCTGACTTTGAAAAGTCAATCATTTTAAGGGTGATTCTTAAAAGATGTTTCAATTTCGATCTGCTTGATTGCTTGAGGTGCTTTGGTTTGTAGGATCGAATCCCATTTGTGGTTCCATTTTTTCCTTGTATTGTAACCAATGCCCTAAGACTTGTATATCAAAAAGGCCTTGGTTTGTGCTGTCTTGACTTAGGAAAATGCATATAAAAGAACACTTGCAACTATTGGAAAATGTTAAGGGTTTCCTCTGAAGACTATGTTAGAATTATCATGTGTTTGGGGTCAAATGGTCATTGATTAATTAATAATATATAAGTGTACTCTAGTGTCCTAAGACTGGTAAAACAAAGGCTGTGGTGTGTGCTGTCCTGTCATGGGAAATTGCATATAAAAGAACTCTTGCTACTAATGGAAAAATGTTGCAAGTTTTCTATGAAGACTATGTTAGAATTATCAATACACAAGAAAGAAACTTTCTTCAGGAATCACCTATCCATGTTTAATAGCTTTAAGAAATATTATTTATACATAATGCTTCAAGAATCACATATGCATAGTCAGCTAATAATTTTAGGAATCACTTATCCATACTTAACTAGTCTTTTGGATATGTTAATATGCATAATTTGCATCTTCCTCTATGTTTCAGATATCAACTATCTAGCATATTTAATTTTTTTTATTATTGTTTTGTTTTTTACCATTATTATTATTATTATTATTATTATTATTATTTAAAAATGTTTCAGGAATCAACTATCTAGCATATTTAATTTTTTTTATTATTGTTTTGTTTTTTTACCATTATTATTATTATTATTATTATTATTTAAAAATGTTTCAGGAATCAACTATCTAGCATATTTTATTTTTATTATTATATATTTTTTTTACCATCATTATTATTATTGTTGTTATTATTATTATTTAATACTTTACATATACTATTGTACATGCTATGTGTGTGTGTGTGTGTTTCAGGAGTCTCCTATCCACAAGTTTCTGTTCTGGGTTGCGATCTCGGTTTTACAGTTAGATGAAGTGTCTTTGTATGCTGCCGGCCTCGCCCTCATTGAGCAGAATCTCCACACACTCGACAACATGGGACTCTTCGACAAAGTGGTACGCCATCTCTAACCATTCTGTTAAATATATATTCAGGGAAGTTGTAAGAATTTTGTAGTTTGTCAAACACTAATTAACAGGGATCATTTTAATACGCCAATCTATGATGGGCCATGTTATGGTATGGCATTGTCCGTCCATCCGTCTGTTAACCTTTTCTTGTCTGGACCATATCATGCATACAGATGCATACAGGACCATCAAAAACCTCACATGTAGGAACAACTTGGATGATGGTGTATCGCATACTATTACTAGGTCACTGTGACCTACTTTTCACGGTCTTCATGACATTAAATCCTTGTCCGGACCACATCTTGCATACAGGACCATTGAACCTAACATGTAAGAACAACATGGGATGATGGTGTGTCGCATACTATTACTAGGTCACTGTGACCTACTTTTCACAGTCTACTGCACGTAACAGTAAATACATGTCTGGACCATATCTTGCATACAGATACATACAGGTCCATCAAACCACATGTTGGAACAATTTGGGATGGCAGTTGGTCCAAAACAAACTGTTCATCCGTCCCATTGCAAAAATTTCACTTAATTAGACTGGAATCGTACCCGTAACTTATTCATCAAACTCCTGATGGGCGTATCATGTACCATATAACCGGAAATTTCCGTGGTCTTAATTTTTCGTGGTTTGGGGTATAAAAACATTTCAAGGTTTCTTATTTTCGTCGTTTGCCAAATCTAAATTTAAAGTGATTTTATTTTCGAGTTTTAGCAAGTCTAGTTGCGAGAATACTTGCTATTGTTTATTAAAGTTTCACCTCGGCTGCCAGTTGTTCGATACCACCGACGTGTAAAGTTAAACAATAGAACAGTCACCTGTAGCCTAAATGGCCACTGTGATACCCAGTATGCTATTCGACAGACAACTGATCACAGTCTTTGATTTTGTGTAAAGCCAATTACAACGTATGTGTGAACAAACCACTTAAGGGCGCCATGAAGTCTGAGTTTACCACATGGTATTCAAAGCAGGTTTCCCTGGCTATGAAAGACGGCGAAGTTGTAACAGACATCAAGATCGAAATGCGTACTTTGGCGATAAAACCAATTCATGCAAGGTGGATTATGAAAGTTATGGCAGAATTAAAAATACGCCAGGAAATGTTGAAATCTGCATTCATCCACCCCAGAATCACTGATGCAGTGCGGGCGGACATTGACAAAAACAATATAAGAAATTTAAAAATATTTCATTATATTCTACAAACAGTGAGATTCACGTAATAACTTTTTTTAAATTCTAACTTGTTGTCTTGACTATACTATTCTCTTGTCGTATCCGGTGGACTGCGCATGACAGGAAATAAATTGTTCCGGTAAATTGTAAGTGTGTTATGGTTTTCACAATAAATATTTCAGATAGAATTTGTTGATTTTTTCAAATATTTTCAAGGATTTATATTTTCGATGCTGTCTACTTACCTTCGAAACCCACGAAAATAAAAATCCTCGAAAATTTCCGTTTATACGGTACCTCACTGGTACTCTTGTTTCATTATTGTATCATGATTTGCTACGTAAGTTTCAAATTCACTACACAATTTTACTTCAGTGGTGAAGTAATGATACCATTTGATTTAAAGCTGTTATTGTACTCTTGTTTCATTATTGTATCATGATTTGCTACGTAAGTTTTAAATTCACTACACAATTTTACTTCAGTGGTGAAGTAATGATACCATTTGATTTAAAACTGTTATTTCTTACTTTGCTTGACGCCCATAGCTGATGTGTATTTTTGTGCTGGTCTGTCATTAAACATTCATTTATTCATTCATTCATTCATTCATTCATTCATTCATTCATTCATTCATTCATTCATTCATTCATTCATTCATTCACTCACTCATTGTGCTCCTGCCTTGTGTTTCAGTCTCTTGAGAAGTGTATAATGGAGACGCGTGAACCACTGGAGTGGCACTTCAAGCAGCTCGACCACTATGTCGGCCTGAGCTTCACGACAAACTTCAACTTTGCCCTCGTTGGCCACCTCTTGAAGGGATTCCGACATCCATCGCCGACCACGGTGTCGCGAACCATCCGCGTTCTACACCAGCTGCTGAGCATCACCGTGAAGCCAACAGGGAGGGACAAGTTCGAGGTCACAACCCAGACTGTCGCCTATCTAGCAGGTGGGAGGATTATTCTTATTAACAATTGTTTCAGAATAGATCACATGGAGCACCAACATATTGATTTGCTTGGGAAGTGTGGAATTTTGTTGCCTTTTGTGTATTTCATGTAAATAAAATTTTATTTTACGACTGGTGCAGTGGGGATATTAAAAGAAATTGCCTCCTACTCACACTCGCCTACACCAATGTGATCATTTCTGGTCCTTACAAATGTGCCTGTAATGCATGATGCTCGTTTGTTTTCTTTAACAACACTACTGGAGCACATTGATTTATTAATCATCGGCTGTTGGATGTCAAACATTAGCAGCACAGGATCTTTTTCTGTGCATTTTACCACAGACAGGGCACAGCCACTGGTATGCCAGTCATTGGGCACTGGTTGTAAAGGGAAAAACCCATTCAGATAATGGGTCCACTAAGGAGGTTGATCCTGCGATCAAAGCACCTTAGTCTAGCACTCTACTGACTGACGCAGTAATAGCTCAACAAGAATGTTGAGGTTTTGAATTGAATAAGATATTTTAAAGGCATATTAAATCCTGACTTTTAAATATGCAGATTTCAATGAATTGAAATAAAATTCCACCTTTTTCTGGAATTTATTGGGTTTTAGTGCTGCCCAGTAGTAGTTCCTGCCTGTGATGAAAAGTTCACAGAGATCCCAGCTTTTAAAGATTTCATTAAATTGCATAGTCAACATGTCTAAAAGTAATCCATTCTTTTAAAGATTTTAGTAAATTACGTAGTCAACATGTTATAACAATCATTACTTTTTCATTCCACGTTCAGCCCTGGTGTCTGTATCGGAGGAGGTTCGCAGTCGCTGCCACCTGAAGCACCGTCCCGCTAACTACATGATCTCAGAATCTCCGTCATCCGACAGTCTGATTGCCGAACTCAACTCGCAGGGGACGTCGGCATCAGCCCCTGTGTCGGTGTTGTCGGTGTCAATACCATCCACACAGGGTCCCCTTCTCCCTGTCGCCACGCCCCTCGCTCGGCGACAGAAGAGCTGTGACCTGCTCGATCAGACTGCCATAGCCATGGCCAGGATGCAGAAAAATACACAACTCTCACATAGTCAGGTATGAGGAGGAGATTTTCTCATGGACATAGCTATAGTCCATCCCACAGGGACTTCTTTTTTTCATGCTATGGAATTGACTCCAGATTATTTATTTCTGAGCTGATTGATTTCTAAATTAGACACGAAAATAGTATTTTCTTGTTATTTCCAAAACTTTTCTTCTTACGTCAAACAAAACTGAAATAATTTATGAAAAACATTTTTGTAGGAGGATGGGATAGACTATAGTGTTGAAGATGGGTGGAGGGTAGGAGATTTAGGCATGACAAAAATCAGATCTCTGGCACTCACCAAATTCGCCAGTTGCGAATTTTAAAAACAATTGGTGAATTTTATTTTTATTTGATGAAATAATTTCATCTAATAATTGATATTTTGTTACAAAATAACTGGGTTTCAGCATTTTTTGAAGTTTAATAGATAATTTGACAAAATGTTCTGGTTGCACAGAGTTAACCCTGGTACAGTAATATGTGGGATTTACTCAAAATGCCACTTTTTTGTATGTTTCCACCACCACCACCCTCAATAGGGACAGCCCTATGTTGTGACAAGTGGCACATATTATTTATAGCTGCCTTTTAGAGCTGGTTATAATAAAATGATGCAGAGAATGGCCCATTTGTGTGAATCATCATTATAGAAGTGAGGACAATAAGTTAATTTGTTTTAAGAATAAGACAAACAGAATTTCTACCTGAAGGCATGAAATTTTATGTTAACAACAAATTAATAGGCTGTTAACGCAACTTTAACCACCCGTTTCCTGCCGTTGACGTGTATACACGTCAAGCGTCATCACAATGACGTCACTTTGCATTATTTTCATTTAAAAATCGTTTTCTAAATTAATTGTTGACATTTTTGTCAAATACAAAGTAAGAAAATGTCAATAAATAGTCTTAGAATGACATATCCAAATATTTGCTAAATTGTTGTTGTACATCTTATGGGTTTTTTTTAAAACAAAAAATACCCGTCAAATGGCGCGTGCTATTGTTTGTTATTGTTTCTTGTTTTTTGGTAGCGGTTTCTTTTATCTCTACAAAGTTGTCATAATATACTATTATATATGAACTACATTATGACAGTTGCATTAAAATAGAACAAGTATCACTTTTAATGCCTAAAAAAAGTTGCAAACACAATCAAATAGTTGTAATCCGATGGCATAAACAGTCATCGAAAAGCGCCATTTCCCTATTTCTATTTATAAACAACAGGTCATGTGACAGCACATTTCCCGCCATACAATTTGACAGCAGTAGTATACATTGCTTGCATGTGCTGCTAACTGTTTTCATTAATAATTACAACGTGGTTACTTATACTACAGCAGACGATATTCTAACTAGCTACATGTATGTTTGCTTGAACAGTTACGTCGACTATATGATCGAATACGTACATGTGCTCGGTGTTCGTCGTTGTTTTGTTGTGTGTTGTTTTTCTGCCAGTTTTTCCTTTTTCCTTTTCAACATGACATATTACATTCACATTGGTATTAATCACTACTGAGTGGATATATATTTGTTTTCATTTTTTAAAAATGAATTACAAACGATAGGTTAAGAATATCTTCTGAACTAGTCTGGGGAATACCTTGACCTACATTGTTTTCAATAACCAATCACAAAACATTCTCGTTGCGTGTCACACATAATTATGTGGCGCCACCGGTTTTTTGTTTTATTATTGAAATAGATTAAAGCATGTACTATACTGTACCAGTCGCGGATCCAAGGATTGTGTGTGTGTGGGGGGGGGGGGGGGGGGGGGCGCCGTGCATGGCTTTTTATGAATAAGTTAGCGTATATAAGCAGTGAATGTTTTGTAATTATGTTTGTATGGTGGATGACAATTTTTAAAAAATCAGGCATGTATGCTGGGATTTTAGGTAGGGGCATCTGGAGAGCAAACTTTATAAGGGATATGTATTGAATTTGGTTTTGGTTTTTTAATCTGCTCGAGCAGGGACCGGGGGGGGTGGGGGGGGGGGGGGAGTAATAGAGATAGTATACATATTTTTAGTGTCTATGTAATGTTGGACACAATGTTTACAAATATGCGTTGATGGTAGTATACCCGGTATGTGCATTTGACCCTATTATTCAAAAACAAAATTGGCTGTCTACTTAATTCTTTTTCTAAATCTAGTAGTATGGTTAATAGATCACACCATAGACTTAAATTAAAAGCAAAATATTAATTTTAAATTAAAGTTTTCATAATTATTAATAAAAAATGGTATATTGAAAGTTGCAGCTGTTGCCATGGTAACATAAATAATATAACTGACTATAAAATGTTAGTGTTATGTAGGTGGATATTCTTAGTATATATGTGTATAATTTCATGCTGAAATGTCAACTGATTTTAATAATATTACCAGAAATGTATAATAGTTAATGTTGGAAATTATGTTCATAATTTACCAAAATGTGTTTATAGCCGAATGCGCATCTGACCCTATTTTTCAGAAAAAACACGGTTGTCAACTTAATTTTTTCTTTACATCAAGCAGTATGGTTAATAAATCACAGCATAGACTTAAATTAAAAGAAAAATATTAGTTTTTAATTAAAGGTTTTTTTAATTATTAATGAAAATATGGTATATTGAAATTTGCAGCTGTTGCCATGGTAACATATATAATATAACTGACTATAAAATGTTAGCGTTACATAGGTGGATCATTATGGTATATATGGGTGTAATTTCATGTTAAAATGCCCAATGATGTTAATAAAATTACTAGAAATGTAGAACAGGTGAAAATTCTTTAAATTTAGCAAAAAGAATGCTGCAGGATAAGGGTTAAAATAATGCCAATGTACATGGGGACCAACACCATTATAAATACTGTCAAGTTAGTAAAAGAACCTGTATCTATATTTTTGAAGTATTTAATTTTAACAGAAAACTTTGTGGCATGGGATATTTCTTTATCCATAATTTCACTTTTCATTTGTCAAAAGCAAACATGCAATATATTGAGCATTATTAGTGATTAAATGTTACAATTAAAAGATTTAACAAACTTAATTTTAGCTATTAGTTGTAATGTCTTTAAAGATTTTCAAACAATTTTTAACCTTAATTTCAGTGTCTGTGAATAACATTCCCTCAGTCATTAAAGATTTCACTCCTTGGTTTTTGCAGCAGGTTAACAGTCCCAAGGTTTGGAGAAGCCTTGACTGTGAGCCGAACGCGCGACCACCTCTGTGCAAAACACGCAGTAGCTCCATGCCGACCCCTGGAACCAAGAAGATGGACCCCAACACATCGGTGCTGCCAGTGCCGCGGAGTGGCCGCAGTTCCGTGTCAAACGAGAACAACGTCCTGCTGGATCCAGACATTCTCGTCGATTATCCAACACAGGCCCTCGTTCTCACTGTGCTGGTGAGATGGTGTTTTTCTCTTTTATAGGACTACAGTGAAAGCCCTCAAAATCGGACACAATATAAACTGCAGGAAACATTTTATTCAGTATCACGTTGTGATTCACTACACAAGTTTCAAAGATCACTACACAATTTTAAAACTGGAATTCCTTCACAACTGGAAGTTTTTCAAAGTCCCTTTTTAAATATTAATACAGCACAACATTTCTAAACCAGATACCCCATAAAACCGGACTTTTTACATGGTCTGGTTGGTATCCAGTTTAAAGGGTTTTCACAATATAGGGTTTTTTCATTATATTTAACCCGACCTCTCACAGTGCGCAGTTTCCAGATCCTGGTGTACAATTTTTAGTGTTGTGGTTAAAAAGGTTGTCCATTTTGTTTTGTTGCTAATTGTAAATTACTTTGAATGGATTGCTTAAATTACTTTTTATACTTTACTTCACCTCTTATTAAGTGTAGTTTTCATGGACACTGTTTCATGATACTGTTGAACTCTTCTAAATAGCCCATGACCTGTCATAATAAAATAGGATATCCTTGTTATGTTGGATTAAGCTTCTATGTCTTTAGAATAAAGTAGGATATTTTTGGTATGTTGGATCAAGCATCTGTTTCTTTACAATAAAGTAGGATATCCTTGTTATGTTGGATGAAGCTTCTGCTTCTTTATAATAAAATAGGATATCTTTGGTATGGTGGATCAATTATCTGTTTCTTTACAATAAAGTAGGATATCCTTGTTATGTTGGATGAAGCTTCTGCTTCTTTATAATAAAATAGGATATCCTTGTTATGTTGCATGAAGCTTCTGCTTCTTTACAATAAAGTAGGATATCCTTGGTATGTTGGATCAAGCTTCTGCTTCTTTATAATAAAATAGGATATCTTTGGTATGTTGGATCAAGCATCTGTTTCTTTACAATAAAGTAGGATATCCTTGTTATGTTGGATGAAGCTTCTGCTTCTTTATAATAAAATAGGATATCTTTGGTATGTTGGATCAAGCATCTGTTTCTTTACAATAAAGTAGGATATCCTTGTTATGTTGGATGAAGCTTCTGCTTCTTTATAATAAAATAGGATATCTTTGGTATGGTGGATCAAGCATCTGTTTCTTTACAATAAAGTAGGATATCCTTGTTATGTTGGATGAAGCTTCTGCTTCTTTATAGTAAAGTAGGATATCCTTGTTATGTTGGATGAAGCTTCTGCTTCTTTATAATAAAATAGGATATCTTTGGTATGGTGGATCAAGCATCTGTTTCTTTACAATAAAATAGGATATCCTTGTTATGTTGCATGAAGCTTCTGCTTCTTTATAATAAAATAGGATATCCTTGTTATGTTGGATCAAGCATCTGTTTCTTTATAATAAAATAGGATATCTTTGGTATGGTGGATCAAGCTTTTATTATTAGACCTTAAAGTTCTTCTGTTTATTTTTGCTCGGTTAAAGGCAGTATACAAGCTGTGTATACAAAGGGACAATTTCCTGTGCAGTATGGATAGTGCATATGCTTTTTTAGAAATTACAGGGAGATTCTGTAACAACTGGGAGAATCTGCCATGGTAGCATAAGAAAAATCCATACAAGAGTGATTTTAAATGCACCACTACCATAAACAAATACCGTATATAACGAAATGCCCCTATTCATAAACATTGTATTTATTGTTTTTACTTGACTACGTTTGCCGCAGCCAGAACTGAACCAGAAATCATGCGGCTATTTTAGTTATGGGTATTTTCAGAGTTATTTACTCTTTGAAATTGTTTCTTAAGTATGATCTTTGTGTTAAAAAGTTGTTGTATTTTCATGTGTATAATATATTTTATTTTAAGGCCACCTTGGTGCGTAACACAACTGATGAGAATGAAGCACGCATAATATATGAGTATTTGGCAGAAGCATCTGTCGTTTTTCCAAAAGTCTTTCCTGTCATGTAAGTATATATTTGTTTACTCTTCGTGGCTTTTAGCTGGTCATTATTTGAATGAGTTACAATAATTATTATGCTTCTTGATAGTCGGTTAACAGTCTAACAAGAAGGGTCTATAGGTTTCGTCTCCATCTGCATAGTTGACTTTGGTCTCACTACACAGATGTCATCTGCCATTGAAACCCATGTTAAACTGCCCAACTTCAAGCGAAGATTGCCCATAGAATGGGTTCTCGTTGGCACTAACAACATACACCATTGCGAACATACATTATATAAGCATTTATTTTCACTCCAAAATTGAGAACATTTCCGTCTCAGTTTTTTGCTATATGACCGCATCTGGCAGTAGTACTGGTCCGAACAGTTGGTTCATTAACCGATTCACTATATACCCATGTCCCAAAAGGTCGATGCACAATATTACAAAATAACATGGGCAAAATACAGCCAGAAGGCTTACCATTAAACATACATATTGTTTTAATGCTTCACCATTTCCTAGAAGTGAATATGTGAACACTAACATGTGTCACAATTAGGAACTACAGTGGACGTGATGAATGAACTCTCACCCGGAAGTGATCTGTGTAGTGAGACCTTTCATGGGGTTTCCCTGTCGGTGGGCCCATTGGGCTATTTCTCGTTCCAGCACCATGACTGGTATATCAAAGGATGGAAATCTTTTTTTAGCGGGTTTCTCTCTATGACTGTGTCAAAATGACCATATGTTTGACATCCAATAGCCGATGAGTAATAAATCAATGTGCTCTAGTGGTGTCGTTAAACAAAACAAACTTCATGAGGTTTGACAATTTTTTACAAAGTTGTGGCTCTTGAACTTAGGAGAGAATATGAAAATGTATTGGGCCCTGTAGAGGATGTGTATTGCTTAATACTCACTTACTTTCTAAAATAATGAACTCCCTGAGATTGTGTTTTGTTTGCATTCTGGTTTTGACCCTCGCATGTCAACTTTTTTTTTATTATTATTATTATTTCCCATTGTATGACGTCTATTTTTTCCGGGATTTTCTTGCTAGATCATAAAACTGCATTTGGAGCCAAAATTGTCTATATGCTGGCTTGGACCATTAGCTTTCTTTAAGTTCGTTCCATAACAGGTCCTGTTGTTCTGAATAAATAGCAAGCTTGTTTTAAAAATATTTACAGCCAAAATTCAAGCAATAAAAATTGCCTTGGCTATATAAAAAAAATGTAAAGGAAAATATTTAAGGTACCAAGGCAGATGACGAGGACATAAAAAAAAAGCCCTAAATATACCCACCTTTTCTGTGCAGTCCATGAACCCCCCCCCCCCCCCCCCCCCTCCCCACAAAAAACAAGACCCAGCTGCATCCCTGCATCAGTTCCGGAACTTTGTCCAAAGACCAACTTTTTTTTTTCTTCACAGAAGTGAGTTCAAAATCACCTGATTTGTATTATTTAAGGTCATGCTTTGAAGGTCAGTAGATTAACGGTCATTATGTGTGATTTTTGTTTTTTCAGGATAATTTCCTCCATCTCTTTTTTTTTCTCTTCATAGCAATACGAAAATTGACTTAGTCACCTTTGAAGATTTATAAAATATTCTATTCTACTCCCATCACATGTATTAACATAGCCTGAATTAACATGCCTCATTTGTTGTGTTACAGTCACAGTTTGCTGGATGCCAAGATCAACAATGTATTGTCACTGTGTCACGACCAGGCTATACTGAATGCTGTACAGAGCATCATTCAGAACATGATAGCCTGTGAAGACGCCTCACAACAGCAGCTGTCGTATCTTCAAAGTATTGGCTTCGGTGGACTCTGGAGATTCGCAGGAACATTTACTAAGGTACGGCATCTATTTGTTTACATTTACAAGACTAATGCAGGCAGGTATATCAGGAACATAGCTCAGTCTTTGCTATAAACAAGCTCAAGGCGAGCTGAAGACTAATATTCTGAACTGGTGTTAGACATAATCACATGAAGTTTCAAATAAAATGTATTTAAAATTTTACTACACGGCAATCAATTTGTCATTCTCCTAAAACTTTCCAGGTTAGTTTGAAGTGGAGTGGAGTGGAAGTGATCACCCACCTTTCCTGGTGAAGACTAGCAAATGTTTTTGATAACCAGCGAAGATGTATTTGGTCTTACTTGATGTGGGTCCCTAATGATCTTCTGGCATTTATGTCATCAAAGCTAATATATTGCTAAAAATTAAAGATTATTAAATTGCCAAGAGGTATATTTGATAGTATATGAGTACATTACAATGTTATTTTGACAGATTTATTTTACACAAAGCTAATATCTTTTAAAAACAAATAAAGAATATATTACTAAAACAATATTCTTTTATTTTAAATTCATCATTATCAGTATTATTTACATGTATTAAAATAAAGTTAATCTTCAGTTAGAAAGTTGTGCTCAAAATTTTACATCTGGATTAGAAATAATAGAGGTTAGATTATTTTCTTATTAATTCTAGAAATACTTTGTATTTATTTATTTTTTTGTCAAATTTTAAAATTGTTTACCAACTGATTATAGCCATGCCATTTTTACTTGCATATTTTTCCATGTTATCTTTTCATTGCAGTCATCTGGGAGTAGTGATACAGCAGAACTTTTTGTGAACTGTTTAGAAAAAGCCATGATCATGGAATCGTGTCTCCCTGGTGACGACCTTGACATTCTCAATCCGTACCCGAGCTGTCTTGGCATTTCATCGAACCTGAACCTATCGAGTTCCATGTCGAGCCTGAGTGTGGGCAGCATGCACTCTCCCACAGACAAAGACAATGTTGACAAGAGTGCAAACGGTGCCCGCATTCGGCACGTGTCCGCCAACAACATCACCACCAAAAACAGAGCCGGTAGTTTCAAGCAGAAAGAGAAGAAGAAATCCCTGGAACAGTTGGAACCGTGTCAGAACCAGTCCTGACTATAGCGGGATTTTTTACCCATACTAGTGGCTGAAAGAATTCGAATGTTGAGATCTAGATTTTACCAGTTTTAAAAAATATTGAAGAATTCTAGAAAATTCAAAACATTTAGATCTAGCTTTGACAAGTTTTGGAATTGTTGAAGAATTCTAGAAAAACTTGAAAGATTTAGATCTAGCTTTTCCAAGTTTTTGAATTGTTGAAGAATTCTAGAAAATTCTAAACATTTAGATCTAGCTTTGACAAGTTTTGGAATTATTGAAGAATTCTAGAAAAACTTGAAAGATTTAGATCTAGCTTTTCCAAGTTTTTGAATTGTTGAAGAATTCTAGAAAATTCAAAACATTTAGATCTAGCTTTTACAAGTTTTTGAATTATTGAAGAATTCTGGAAAATTCTAAAAATTTAGAGCTAGCTTTTACAAATTTTACAAACATTGAATTCTAGAAAGTGGATGTCGGAGGAATTTTAACCTTTATGTTTTGTGTTTCTCTTTATGTTGAGTTTTGAAAGGCAGGCCTTTTTTGTGTTAATTAAAAGAAAATGAGAGAACATTTTATGATCATAAAGAATAAACATTTTCCATTGTATAGCCCACACAGAATGGGTTTATTTTTTGTTTTTTCTCATCAACATATTATTTGTATTTTGAATTGTTATAACATGTTTTAAAACATTTGCGAACCTGTGACTATTTTTTAATGCAGCATTGACCTGTATATCAAAGCTACATGAAATAGAAGTGGAAATTTACTTCCAGAATGTAAAGAATTGCGATAGATGATAAAGTATGTCCACACTCTGTTTGATAGACACAATATGCCTACCATGTTCATAGATATAAAACTACAATCAAAATTTAAATTATCCACTGGTACAGTTGTATAAATAATTATTCACATCATTGAATATGGATTACCCAAACACACATGTTATTGGTTTAAATGATTCCGTTATGTTTTGTATATTTTAGATGTTGCCCAGTTTCAAGTGATACTAAAAAGTATGTGAAAAATTGTAAAACTTGACTGTTATTTTGTATTGTTGATTATTCTTTAGTGTTAAAATTCTATATATGTTATTCAAAAGTAGTTGAAGCATAGGGCAATTGTTTAACCCCAGGGGAGGGGAGTGATCAAAATACCGAGGACCCACAATTGACCTACATCAGCTGAAATGTCACTGATAGAAGACTTTATGATGGGGCAGATTTAGTCTGCTACAATAAAATAATGTTAAATTAGGATTTATAATGAAACAGAATTGGGCTTACCAAGCATGTAACCCAGTTTCAACCCCTGCAATTTAGAAAAATATCTGGCAAAAAAATGTGCTGTGGAAGTTTTTTTTGAATATAGTCGACAGCAAAAATAAAGTGCTATGGAGATTTAAAAACTCCATGGCATTGCCAATCGCTGTGGGCATTTGCAGGGGTTGTGGCTAGCTAGTGTGCTGGATCGTAGACCAGACGTCTGGTTGTAAAATTCCAAGGTTGTGTTTCTGTTTGAAACATAAGACATATCTAGTCTTTTGTGAACTGTGAAGCTGCAACCAAACGTGTGACTCATTCTTAAGATGGTGGTGTTTCATTGCTGGCATCATTCATAGGAATCAAAAGTGTGTGGGGGGAGGGGGAGTTGCAGGGTGTACTTCTGACCCAACTCACAAGGTTTTTGTCTCGCCTTTGTGAAGTGAAATCATAAGATATAAATATTACTTTTCCGATGGCAACAGTATCAACTTTTGCGATAAACTGTAAGTCCTAGGTCAGTAAAACGTGGTTTATAGTTGCACCTATGGATGTTCAGCACAGTGCTCCAAAAATGTTTTTGGTAGGCGAAACTCTTATAGTATTTATACATTACCCCGTCCCCCAGTTGAAAAGTGAATTAATGTGTAACCAGCACCTCCCGTGACACCTGTATCATTTACAGTTGAGATACTCAGAATGAAGAACAAAGTTTTCAGTTGAGAAAATGGGGTGGGACGTAGCCCAGTGGTAAAGCGTTCGCTTTATGCACGGTTGGTTTGGGATCGATCCCCATCGGTGGGACTATTAGGCTATTTCTCGTTCCAGCCAGTGCACCACGACTGGTATATCAAAGGCTGTGGTAGATGCTATCCTGTCTGTGGGAAAGTACATATAAAAGATCCCTTGCTGCATTAGAAAAAAATGTAGTGGGCTTCCTCTGATGACTACGTGTCAGATTTACCCAATGTTTGACATCCAATAGCCAATGATTAATAAATCAATGTGCTCTAATTAAACAAAAACAAACTTTTCAATTGAGAAATGGGTTATCAGCATATATTGGGGCAAATTTACGAAGCCTGTTTTCTTAAACGCAGGTGTTTTAAGCATTGTAAACATTATTATGTAGTTACACGTGTGTAAGACACATGTGTTTTAAGCATTGTAAACATATGTAGTTACACGTGTGTAAGACACAAACAGGTGTTTTAAGCATTGTAAACATATGTAGTTACATGCATATAAGACACACGCAGGTGTTTTAAGCATTGTAAACATATGTAGTTACACGCATGTAAGACACACACAGGTGTTTTAAGCATTGTAAACATATGTAGTTACACGCATGTAAGACAAACGCTTTGTAAATTTGACCCATTATATTTATTACTATAACACTAGTATTTCAGCAGGGTAATGTGATATTTGATTGTGATGTGAAAATGTTCTGATGTACCTGTACTTTACCACTTTAATTTCATTTGTGTAATCGTGATATTTGGTTTTCGAAACAAAAAAGTAAAGCAAAGCAGATTTTGTTTCTTTATAGTCGATTCCTTATTGTGAAAATTGTATTATCTTTAACTTTGTTGTCTGTGTTTAGGTTTTTTTTATTTTGTCACATGAATAAGTTGAATTTGAATAAGTTGAATTTAGAATAGTTTTTTTTACTTCAGTATCACAAATGTATTATTCAGAAATGTAAGACTTTATTAACCTTAATTTTTTGTAAACTAATTTTGTAAACTAATATCAAGTGTTGAAATGAGAATTCAAAAAGCTGCATTATAAATTGTTTTTGAATATTGACTATACAGTTTAGACAAATACTATGATAAAGAAGAATACACTTGAAGCATGATGATATGCATATCTATATAAAAGGTACCATATGAAGACATTATATGTACTGCATCTTTGGTACCCTTACTTTAAGTAAAGAAATGTTTTGGGAACTTGCTTGTTTGTTCACTTAAAATATTTTGAAGTTGTTTGTTTCTAATCTGAATATTTCAGTAACAGTAGTCTTATATATATAAAAACCAACAATAACTGAAATATAGTTTCCTCTAATACGACAGACATAAAAGTCCTTACATCTATAGTTATAATTTATTTTCTTTCTGTATTTTTTCATACACATTCACAGACCTATCACATAAATGATGTATAAGCAGGGCTAGTGCTATCTTAGATGGTCTCTAAGGATGCCAGACTGTTGGGAATATAAAATAGTAAAGTGTTTAGTATTAACATCCATTTATTAAATGTTTTTATTGGGTGGACAACGCTTGCTTGACTTGCTCTTGTGCTGCCTTTGAACCAAGCATTCACATGTAAAACAAAGCAAATCCTTTGTGAACATTAGCATCATTTTTTGCTTGTTTTGGACACCATTTATCCTTGTGCAGGCACTGCAGGTTAGGTTAACTTACAGTAAACCAAACCTTTTTTAAGAATGGTCTAAATTAGGCAAGGTTTAATAGTTGTCTAACTTCTGTTGTACAGAGGATGAAGATAGATTTTTGTAATATTTTATGTTCGCTTAATGGAATCTGTTATTAAGAATGGTCTAAAGTAGGCAAGATTTCATATTTGTCCAACTTCTGTTGTACAGAGGATGACGATAGATTTTGTAATATTTTATGTTCGCTTAATGGAATCTGTTATTAATGATCTAAAGTAGGCAAGATTTCATATTTGTCCATCTTCTGTAGTACAGAGGATGACGATAGATTTTGTAATATTTTATGTTCACTTAATGGAATCTGTTATTAATGATCTAAAGTAGGCAAGATTTCATATTTGTCCATCTTCTGTAGTACAGAGGATGACGATAGATTTTGTAATATTTTATGTTCGCTTAATGGAAATCTGTTATTAATGATCTAAAGTAGGCAAGATTTCATATTTGTCCATCTTCTGTAGTACAGAGGATGAAGATAGACTTTTCTTTTTATATCCTCGCTTTAAATATCTTGAAGCTATTGTTATGTCACATTATTATGTTACAGTGAACTTAATAAACTCTGTTGTAACAGTCGTACTCCTGACATCAGTTGATATTAGTTGTGTTTTCTTTAAAACATTAGTGATGTTTGGTGCTGTGTGGAATATTAAACTTGTGATTTTGTTTCGTTTTCATTCACAGAATCATATATTTCATTATATTATGGATAATTATTTTTAAAAAGCCATGTACCAGTGTTATTTAAGAAATACATGCATTAATATCATTTTGAAAGTAACTACATTTTGTTTATTGGTGTAATGTGAATTTTTTTTGTCTTAATGTAAATGAGTAATTAAAGGTATCGTTAGATATTTTGCTTATGATGTGCAATTTTTTAACGTTTGTGTCTTAAGCTTAAGAAATTATTTTATGTTTGATGTACATGTATTTGTAATATTGATTAATTAGTTGTTGTTTGCTTCTGAGACTATGACTCATGAGCAAGAGTTCTAATTTGTTGTTGTTATATCATCAAAAAAGGGCCTGTTAAATTATTAAAGTAAATCCAAATGATGTTTAAAAGTTTCAATATATAACATTAAAATCTTGCGAATTTCATGACAGAGTTACTTCCCTTTGCCAATTTTTTTTTTTTGTTGTTGTTTTAAATGGCATTTTAATTGTTCTTCAAATAATCTTGTTTATTCATTATCTATTTCCATCCTACACTAGTGTATTTTGGACCAATAATTTACTTAAAGCTACATTTTTTGCCAAAATTTATAGAAATAATGATGTGTGCTATGTATTGAAGTACTTACACTAGTAAATCAGTAGTGGAGAATGTACAAGGAAGTGTGGATTAATGAAAAAATAATTCACTAGCTCTGTAATGCTAAGTTTTTTTTTTTTTTTTTTTTTTTTTTTTTACAAATCTACACTTTCAAGTGTATTCTCCAGCTTTAAACATTAATTTGTTTTAACATGACTGCCAAATTAACTACTGTTTTATATTTTTGATGAAAAAGTTGGTTAAAATGGCAAGGAGTATTTATAAAACTAATGACCCAAAATGATCGGACCTTTTGGACACAAACCTGACAGTACTGTATTTGTTTACAATGTATAAATTTTTGACAGTTGTGGGTTCGAATCCCTGACTAATCGCACAAAATGTTCAAATTGTGTTCACATCTGTAGATTCTTGAAAAATAATCTACAGACAGAACAATAGTGTGATGTCACAGGTATGGATTAACATGTAGTATTACATTCCAACTATAGAGGTTCAGCTACAGGTGAATAGAATTAATAGACGCTGAAACTTACATAATTCATTGTAATATCCTGAAACCTGTACTTGAACTTAAGCATTCAAGTTCAGATGCAGTAATACAGTTGTAGTGATGGTTGCACAGATGTTAAAAACGTACTGTTATCACCCTTTGTCTTTCCAGTTTTTAAAAAATTTCTTTTCTTTATTCATGCTAAAATTTGTTGAAACCACAGAATGATGTTTACCAAGTATTTGTTATATTCCACTGTAAATCACAACTATAAATGTTCCAACTTACTAGCGATATTAAAATCTAGTTTTTTTAAATGTAGGGTTTACATGATGCTCATCTACAGATTATGGTTGTTTTTATCTAAAATGCTTTTTCTGAATATGTTTTCTTGAATGTTGTTTCATTGCTATGTGTGTAGAGTCGTATTAGTAATGTGTAACAAATGTAGTACATTATAAAAGTATATGATTCATAACTGTCTTGGTTTGTAAAATGATGATAAAATGCTTTTGTCACAAGCAAGTGGTGCTTTGTATTTTTCTGTCCAATTCTTACATGTAACCCTGTATTATGTTATTCAAGTTCCATATGTATTTTATTTAATGTTAGGACTGTTCACGAAATATTAAATGGAATGGGGGGTGTAATTTCTTTTGATGTTAGCATAAATATGTTTTTAATCATTTGCAAGTACAAACAAAATTTATTTAAATACATGACCTCATTATGAACACATACACATACAGCACACACACATGCATGCACACACATACGTATGTATGTATGTGTGTATGTACATACATACACAGATTTCACGCGTATAAGGCCTTGAATAGTCTAAATTTATAAAGCTGCATGTTTTAATTATGAAACTTTTTGGACACCTATACACAAATTTCCAACAATTTCCAATTGACTAAAACATTTCCAACAAATTTTAAATATATATGTTTGTACATATACCATAAACAAAACAAAAATAACAAGATTCTGCATAACCAATCTTCCCTTATAAAAGAAATCTACAAGTGGTATGTGGAAATTCATAGTTAAAATTTAAAAGAAAAATTCAAATGAAAAAAAGAACAAACTAAATAAATAAATAAATGGTTCTTTAAGTGACGAAGTCTTTAAATCAAAAACATTTTGAATACAGTAAATATTGTAGTATGATGAAATGTTTGTGTAGTGAATATTTGTATTGTGGAAATATTTTTATGTTTTCTAGTCATAAATATTTAGATTATTGCTACAAATCTGATTTTAAAAATGTACTATTTTCTCTTGACTGATCTTCTTTTCACACTTGATAGAAACAAATTTTTTGTTTGTTTTTATATTCTAATGAACAAGTGGAAAGGATAGCATGCAAGGGACATTCTCTTGTCAGCTGGTGCAGTGTGTAATTTGAAAATTTGTTGTTTAGAAGATATTATTCTGTTGTTTAGTAGATATTATTCTGTTGATTGGTAAATATTATTCTGTTCATTAGTAGGTATAATTTTTCTTGATTAGTAGATACTCTATTCATTCGTAGATATATAATTTTTCTTGATTAGGAGATATAATTCTGTTCATTAGTAGGTATCATTTTTCTTGATTAGTAGATACTCTATTCATTCGTAGATATATAATTTTTCTTGATTAGGAGATATAATTCTGTTCATTAGTAGGTATCATTTTTCTTGATTAGTAGATACTCTATTCATTCGTAGATATATAATTTTTCTTGATTAGTAGATACTCTATTCATTCGTAGATATATAATTTTTCTTGATTAGTAGATACAATTCTGTTCATTAGTAGATATTGTTTAAGTTAGCAGATGATTAGGTGTTCCAAACAGTAGATCTCATTGTTTTTGTGTGATGTGTTTTGTTAACATAACTATGTTGTAAATGATGCTGTAACTGATGTTGTCATCATTTGATCATTGTGATGATTCACCCGTTGTTATGTATATTTGTGCTCAAACGGAGTTGTAACTGGCACACACTCCTTGCAGTGTTAACTCATATGTTTGTACATACTGTTGTTCAAAGTAGTTAAGTTTGTCATACTGTGTTATTCTGCTGCTTTCAAACTTAGTGATGTCATGCCAGTCTTATTAACGCGTCTGTGTTTGACAATTAACAAATTGAAATGGAAAGATAGGGCTAGGCCACACATAATTTGTTATAGGACCAAATTTACGAAGCCTGTTTTTTTCTTAAACACGGGTGTTTAAGCATTGTAAATGTATGTAGTTACATGTGAACAGGCTTTGTAAATTCGGCCCTAAATTTATTTGACAGTATACATTTTAAATTTGTAAAAAATTATGTACTTCACTATCACATGTTTTATAAAAAAAACAAAATTTAATATGTCTTTACATTTATATCTATAAAATCAGTTAATATTATATTTGGAATAAAGTTTTTTTAGGGATTGAAATTTAGGTAAATAAGGTAAAATTTACATGATGTTTTTTAGAATAATATTTATATATAACCGGCCTCGGTGGCGTCATGGCAGGCCATCGGTCTACAGGCTGGTAGGTACTGGGTTCGGATCCCAGTCGAGGCATGGGATTTTTAATCGAGATACCGACTCCAAACCCTGAGTGAGTGCTCCGCAAGGCTCAATGGGTAGGTGTAAACCACTTGCACCGACCAGTGATCCATAACTGGTTCAACAAAGGCCATGGTTTGTGCTATCCTGCCTGTGGGAAGCGCAAATAAAAGATCCCTTGCTGCCTGTCGTAAAAAGAGTAGCCTATGTGGCGACAGCGGGTTTCCTCTAAAAACAGTGTCAGAATGACCATATGTTTGACGTCCAATAGCCGATGATAAGATAAAAAATCAATGTGCTCTAGCGGCGTCGTTAAATAAAACAAACTACTTTTTAATATTTATATAATTTACTTGAAGTTGTGGGATTTTTATTCTTCTTAATAGAAAAGAAATACTGTAATCATTAGTAAAAGTTGTAGAATCCAAAAAGTTTCTAAAATAGAATTAATTTATAGAATACATGATTGCTTTTCTGTAGTTTCTTTGGTAGTATTTAAAACCATTTTTTAATCGAATCAGACACGTGTCACCTAGCCTAAATAACTGGGGAGGGACTGTGCAGCAGTCAAAAAAGAATAAGGTTTAAATTGTAGAGGTCAAAAACTTGACAAAGCAGATCATTGCAGGTATGTAGTCCTCCCCAGTAGGTAGAGATTCATGGAATCGGCTACTATTTTGTTTAATTGGTAGACTTTTAAAAACATACATTTAGAAATTTGAATACCCCAAGCCACATTAATATGCTCCTAACTATAAGTGATCGTTTGTGTAACTTACATTATGGCAGGTTACATTTTTCTCGTGACCATATTATTTCCATTGGTATTTTCTGTTTTAATCATGAAAGGTATGACAGAACGAGTGTTGACAGCAGCAGTGTAACTATTCATTGTTATACTACACATTGCTACATATGCCATCTTCCATGTTTCTTGGTGCATAATTATATTGCCATATGGTCATGACATTGTTATCAGTCAGTTGTGAAAGTGCGTCAAAGTGATGTTGAAATAAACCACTGTCGACTGTGACGTTTGTGTCTGTTATCCTGTTTCATATCGTACATACGAGCGTACATGCATTGGTTGTCTGAGCAGTCAGGTTGCATTTTGCGTTCAAAGATCCTTCAGCCAGACAGCCAATTTCCTTTTGTCACACCAGCCTTTTCAATGTTCCAGACATTCGTGAAATGGGTTCATTTTCGTAATGAACTAGTACATTATTATTATTATTATTATTATTATTATTATTAGTTTTGTTTTTCTCCCCTCCACCCTCCCAGTAAAAAATGTGCCATGGACATACAACCTAGCAGCGAAGTTGCAGAATGGACATACCCAATGCATATCTTGGTCATCATCAAGTGATGAGGAGTGGGGATAAAATGCCATACTAAACAATATGGTAATCTTATATGTCTTAATTGTTTTCAGTGAGCGAAACCAGTCTACTGTATTGTGCAGATATATACGGTTTTGATCGTCGATAACAGTTTTGTCGTTATAATTTGTAATCAATTCAGATTCTACACTGAAACACGTTTTAATTTTTATTATAAAGCGATAAACGAACTCCATTTAGTTCATAGGCCTACCCACATTTGAAGAAAACTGAAAAAATACAACAAATGTATGTGAACGATCTTTTAAAAAAGGGGGTGGGGAGAAAAGTATAACAAAATAATATATAAACTTTTATTCTAATTGGCCTTCCTGAACAGATTTTATATGCAAACGTCCATATAGTACTCGGGCTATGATACACTGTTGCACGACGATAATTTATTGGAAACTTAAGTTTAAATGTCTGAAGTAAGATCTTCTGCTGTTTCCTTTAGAAGATCTGACATGAGCCAGCGTCATTTTTTGTGTAGGTGATAATTCGTCATACAAAATGTATGAAGCTGCTGACAGATATATGCCACCGGTGGTTTGGTTGGTTGGTTTAACTGGTTAACTGGACACGGAATGACGTTGGATTTGTTCAGATACATGTGTAGGAATGGACATTAAGATCTAAATTTCGGTTTGATTGAATACGTTGCTACTACAGATTTATCCCACGACGATTGATCCCCCGTTTGAATTATGAGACTTGTCGTCGTCGATTCTAAGCAGAAAGCCGCTGAACGTCGACAACATTTGACCACGTAATGTATCTCCGTCACCCCAGATCTTCGAAATCCACACATCTTGGTTTTTGTGGACGTGTACAGCTATCTGCATGCTTTCTGTTCCGCCGGATGCCGTACCTTCCATGTGTGCTACCGACTTGTTGTCTTGTACTATTATAAACGACATCGCTCCAGAAGAAGGCAAAACATGCAGTGTAAATATGTATAGTCCAGAAACTGGTGCGCGAAACATTCCCGAGTGCGCGGTGTACGCGTTGCCGTCGTTGAGGTAAATTTTATCGAAGACTACAATCTGGCCGTTGCTGTATTTTACTGGAGATGGATCATTTGAAAATCCAGCTCTGAAACTAATCGGAGGTGTGAGATCTGAAAAAAAGAAAGAAGTAAACTATACATTTTAAAGGCATATTGTCACAGACCACTGACCTATTTAATGGTCTAACAAAGTATTACCTGAACAAATATAATTTGATTTGTCCCTAAATGTACTTTATTCAACCATCTTCATAACCACCATACTCCATTTATTAATGACATTTTGTAAAAATAATTGAATTATGGCAATGGTCCATAATTCAAAAACTAAACTTGACGATTTCACTCCATCATGGTTCAGTTAAGGTGATGCGATAGCTAGATTTGGTTTCCAACAATTAATGTAATTTTTATTTATTATCCATTTTTAGAGAAATAAGGTCCTTAAATCCGTGACAGTATGCATTTAAAAGTGACAGACCCTAGTTTTTAAACATTACGACGTATCTTTCACTATTAGAGTCGGTTTTTTTTTTAATAACTGAAATCAGACATTACTTAGCTTATGTTGTTTAGATTATCCATTTCCGTATAACTTGGGTGTTTCTGGTCGTCTTGATGTTTTTAATGCCACGAAATGCATTTTGTTTTTGCTTTAAACATGTACGTATCTCTGAGAAATAAAGGTTATGGATACGAACTCTAGTCTATTTTTAAGTGTATTTCCCCGTTTCAGCGTTACAGACTCTTGTTTTACTCTATTGTAACTTTATCCAAATGCCTTTCAAGTTTTGAGATTAACCAAGCTTAGAATCCATTTCCACAGGTCGAAACTAGGATGTGTGACTTTAATAAAATATATCTTGTATCGATAGGTATGATTTTGCTACACTAGTTCTTCGTTTTGTCGTTTAAGGGTACACTAGCTTTATCATCATCATCATCATCTTAATCATCATCATCATCATCATTATTATTTTAAAACTACAGTATGACACTAACTGACTTTTATTTTGTATGCATGTACCACAATTACTATATATAATTGTGCATACTAAACTCTTTTTTGTTGTTGTTATTTTTAACGCTAGGATAGAATGTTTAAAAGGTCTGTGTTTCTCTAACTTTGAAATGATAACATAAACAATTTAAATATATTGCTCAGTTTAACCATATGTCATGGTATTAAATTACTTCTGTCTGAAATTGCACTGGAAATGTTCTATTTAACGACGCACTCAACACATTTTATTTATGGCTATATGGCGTCGGAAAACTGCACTGGAATACTAATAGTTAATTAAGAACTGAAGAAACCATGTATGTATTTTCTGTTATTGTAATAAGTATCTAAATAAGCAAACCTTGTTTTGTTTTCAGCTGTGCTTCCAGATACAAGTTGCTGGCTTTCAGCGATTGAACCTCTATTTCCAAATTGCGTTTACTGGTTTCCAACGACTGAATTCTGGTTTCTAACCTCGCCAGGTCTTGTTTTGTGGCAAAGTCTTCAGGGTTAGACTGAGAATTACAAGTGAGAAAGAAACTAAAAACAAACATTAATAACCCAAACATCATCATCATTACAGTTTGTTTTCTTAGAAGCCACCAATACAAATGGTGAAGAAAAAATACCGAGTTTGATATGAGTTTTATTTGGTTATCGATGACTTTGAAACAACAGCTGGGGAGGAACAGTTATCTGTCTTATCAGTTGCACGTTCAAGAAGACAAGATCCCGCGAACGCTTGTGATTGATTCAGAGTGTGTCATATTGAACCGACCATGAGCGCAATAGTGCAAGTTAAATTAATATTTGAAATAAAATACGTTTATATAATTATATCATCTTTGAATAATAATTTAGCCATTTAGGCCTACAGTATCTTACGGGGAGAGATCCTTTTGTTGAAACTAGACAGTTGTCGTCGGTGGTTGTAAGCATATCATAGTTTATAGCCACCCAAGAACTTCACAACCCAAACCGAACCTAATTCAAAGCCTTTTAATGTAACAATATCGCAGTGCACTTTTTTTTAATAGTTAAGTGGAGACCAGTGGCGGATCCAGAAAATCCATTTAGGGGTGCCCCAATGAGACATGAGGCGGAATGCCCAGGGAACTTTGGGGGAGGTTTGAAAGGGGATCGTAAACAATGAAAAATAATAACATTATAACTGTCGCAAAATTTAGGTGGGCGGGCCCCTGAGTCCCCCTAGATCCGCCTCTGGAGACTTACATATAGTAGGTCGATGCGAGCTTGCTTAAAGGGACATTTCTGAGTTTGCTGCAATGTTTAACAGAGACTTTTTAACGACTGTAATTACATATCAAATATATTTTTCTGCATAAAATATTAGTGGTTGTATATAAAACGTGTTTCTGATCGTTCTAATATCTGTACTAGGTTCAATTTCATTTTATTTCCTAAGATATGTTTTTTTCATACGTACGAAATTATTTGAAGACAAAATCCCGTTTGGGCTTCTTACAAATATTAAGACGACCCGAAACACATTGAATATACAGACACTGATATTCTAAATAAGAAAATATCTTTAATATGTAAGTTTAATCGTAGAAATATTTTATTAGTCGGAAACACCTTACAATGCAGCAAACTCAGGAATGTCCCTTTAAGTTGCGATGGGCGATATTTACTAACGCTAAATCAATCAGTCAATCCTTTGACACGTGTTTACATCCACTGTGAAGGTTCAAGCACGTCTGTCCTAGCCAGATTTATCGAATTCCTAGATGTGTCCAAGCCAGGCATAGGCGTACGAGCTCCCATTTTTTTAGGGGTGGGTGACCCGAATTAAACAAAAGTTTCCGAATCTGGATTACAACATTTATTTATATTAGCATTACTGCCAAACAGTCATATAGGGTTGTAAACGAATCGCCACACATATTTACATGGATTACAACTAATATTTTGGGTAGAATAATGGAAATACATGGTGAAAAGTGTTCAGGCCAGCTCATTTTGCTCGACGTTTTCTATCTTTTTTACTCGAATTTGAGGATTTGCTTCAGGACTGCTCCCCCCCCCCCCCCCCCCTCCCCCCGTCCCGTACACTTAAGATTAAGAAGCCAGATACTACAGCTCTCTCATTGCCCGTGTATGTTGTATTACCCTGCAGTATTAAATTTTCTATATGATGAATTAGGTCGCACGTGAAATGTACATCTCGATTGTGATTTGAAATAAGTTATAATAGTGGTCAATTAATTACACCTCGTTCTTTTAACTGCTGAAATATTGAATTAATTTTTTTAACAAAAGAAAAAAAGAGAAAAGATATGACGTCCTCATATCTAATTTTTGTCTCTAGGGTATGTCCTAGCATTACGCAAAGTTGCATGCTTTTATCATAATTTTGTCACATATCCGCTGGACTATAAGTGAAAGTGTGTATTATAATTTATAAGAAGAGTGGAGCGGATTTGTATGCTGAATACGCGTGTTCGAAACCCTAGTCGTATATGAGCACGTAAAACTAGATATCTACCTATTATGCTGGATAGAAATGTGTTTAGAGAGACCAGGAATAAAAAAAAATATGACATTTTTAGTAGCTTTTTTAATGTAGATATTACAACAGCTGTCAATAACGTAATGCATATTACATATTCTATGTACACGTCTATGTACATGTTTATGTACACTAGTATCATTTGCATTCAACGAAAGTAACGACTAACATCACAGTTAGTTAGCTATATAAATGCCGTTACAGCTATATGATGTTTACAACGATGAGTGAAACAAATTACGAAAAGACACATCTCCAGTGATTTGTGGAATTGATTTAGGAGAAGATAAATCTTCAATGACGAAAAAAACTGCTTTAGAAAAAGACACATTTCCAGTGATTTGTGAAAATAATTTAGTAGAAGATAAATCTTCAATGACGAATGAAACTGCTTTAGAAACAGACACATCTCCAGAGATAAGTGAAATTGATTTAGGCGAAGAGAAATCTTCACTGACGAATGAAACTGCTTTAGAAACAGACACATTTCCAGAGATGAGTGGAATTGATTTAGGAGAAGAGAAATCTTCATTGACGAATGAAACTGCTTTAGAAAAAGACACATCTCCAGAGATGAGTGGAAATTATTTAAAAGAAGAGGAATCTCCATTAACGAGAACAACTTACTTAGAAAATGGCAAATCTCCAATGATAAATGGAACTGATTCAGGCAAAAATAAATCTCCAATAATTAGTGAAAATGATTTAGAAGACAGATCGTCGCTTATTCATGACAAAACGCTGCAGACAGGAAAAAATAAAGAAAGTGGTTTCAAAATTAAGGAATTACCAAGATGGAAAATGTTGCTATTGGGGATTCTCTGTTTGGCCAGTACACTTCTACAAACTTGGTTCTCCTTAATGGGGTCATTTTTTCCTCAAGTGGTACAGTATTTTATTAACCAATCAATTAAACTCTTATTTCCCTCACTCCTTCACTTCCTTTCTCTTCCTATTTCTTTATATTCATTCTCTCCCCCCCCCCCCTCACCTCTCTGTCTGTCTGTGTATGTGTGTGTGTGTGTCTCTCTCTCTCTCTCTCTCTCTCTCTCTCTCTCTCTCTCTCTCTCTCTCTCTCTCTCTCTCTCTCTCTCTCTCTCTCTCTCTCTGCAAGGTGCACCTATCTTTTGATAGAGCCGTTAATACCACAAGTCCTGCCATTGGTGAAAAATGTGACAATATTTGTTGTTTAAAAATTTAGTTACATATGTGCAAACTGTATTGATTACATATATAATATAGTAGGAAGCAATAAACAAGTACAAAAAACAAACAAACAAACATAACTAAATGATCGTGCACGAAATATTTTAGTATTTTCCCTAAAAAGGATTTATTTATGACCTTCCCATTCATCCCCACGTTTCGTTTTATTTCATTTCAACTTGATTTTCACGCTTCGTTTTATTTCATTTCAACTTGATTTTTCACGTTTCGTTTTATTTCATTTCAACTTGATTTTCACGTTTCGTTTTATTTCATTTCAACTTGATTTCCACGTTTCATTTATTTTCATTTCAACTTGATTTTCACGTTTCATTTTATTTCAGCTTGATTTACATGCTTATAATACTAACAGTTCCGGCACACTGTCCTAGGTAGATATATTGGCTATCTGGGATGTCAATCAAGGACAGTGCGTTAATGGTTATACATAATATAATATACTTATCTGTGATATGCATATACTCGAACTTTTAATATACTTGTGATATTTATACTTTGTATTTTGTAAATTTTATACTGATGTTGATCATCAGTTCATGCATTGTTTTACCACTGTTTAACACTTAATAGCCAATGTGTTTTTGAGCTGGGATGTCATTAAACATTCAGTCAGTCAGTCAATCTGTCAGTCAGTCAGTTAGTCAGTCAATTAGTCTGTCAGTCAGTCAGTCAGTCAGTCAGTCTGTCAGTCAGTCAGTCAGTCATTCATTCGTAGGGAGATGTCACATCAATTTTAGGCTTCCATACTGTTGACAGTGTTGTGTCCTGATATTCGAGAATCACTACAGAAGGCCTTGGAAAGGAAGTGTCAAACAAATCTTGTCCAATCAGATGTATATAGACATGCTAGAGATGACATCATGGGAAAAACCCCGAACGTGTTCGGACATGTCCGTGTATTGTGTATGAACACCTTAGATTGAGAAATCTGCGTCATTTATCAGTCGACCACTGTAGAGAAAACGAGGTACGCTCCAAATGGTATCGGGATATTTGAGAATGGACAGCATGCGAAGTAGCAGCATCAGTGGTAGCAGTGACGAAGACGACGTCATGGTCTGCAAAAGTGCTGAAAGACCCATGACAAAATGTCGAAAGAACTTGAATCGAAACGTGGATGAAACGGATACTGCTCGTGAACCAGGTGAAATCGTGGATTCCACGGATCAAGTGGAAATATGGTCACTGTGGTCCAGTGTCTAGAACTCTACGATCCCACTTGAAAAAAAAGGAAAAAAGATGACAAATCCTCGGATGCATGGTCTCATCCACACAACAGATGGTGAAGCAAGTCAAGTCAAGTGAAGCAAGTCAAAGCCGATTTGAAACGGAAACAGGAAGAACAACAACAACAACAGAGTGGTGCGGGACGGAAAGTCATCAAAAGAGTACTAGTATAAAAGGAGCCACGTGTGTCAGATATCGTCATTTCACTTTGATTCACATGTCCAGAATGTGAACGACAAAACCGTAATACATGACCAGGGCCGTATCTGCACAGAGAAGACTCGAATAGGCTGTTGTGAAAATAGTGGTCGATTCCATGAACCTCTATCTAGAGTCTTGTCTGTAGGATAGCCACTCCCGAAGAGATCCTTTACTGGATATTTCATCCCTCTTGCACCGCCACAGAGGACTGCCACTCCCATTAGTTTACTAACTCAAAATTAGCATCGTACAGAGCTCATATGGATAAGTACAGCTGTGGTGACATGCACTCCTGAATCACTGTCATGACAGTGATATCTGGTGTTAACGAAAGTTGAGCATATATTGTCCCAATAGTTGCACCCGTCATGAGTACTGTCACTGCAGCTGTCAAGTCTGTCACTTCATCGAAAACGATGAAAAGATAATACATGTGCAAGTTTCACCAAAAGAAATGAAAAAGTATGCACAAGTTCAAACGCTGGTCCACAATTTTGGAAAACTACTCTCTGATATGGAAACATGTATACGTAACACCCAGACTGTGTACCAAACAATTATCTCTAATTAATATTCAGTATAAAATTATTCATACAATAACGGCCATAAATAGCTATTTGTATAAAACTGGATTACGCGATGATGCATTATGTACTTTTTGTAGACTTGATGAAGAAACTGTAGACCATTTATTCGTAAGATGTCCAAATGTAAAACTGATTTGGAAGGATTTGGAAAAATTGATTTTTAAGACAAGATTCCGTGTATTTGTAGACGATCAGTTGATAATGTTTGGTATACACAGAGGGCAGATGTTATTAAACCATTTAGCTTTGATCACAAAGCGTTCCATTTATAACTCTTGACTATCGAGCAATGTTCCTTTGTTGATGCAAGTATTAGTCTTGGTTAAAGAGTATTATATTACTGAGAAACTTGTTTCAAAAATAAATTTGCAAGGGGACGAACATCTAAAAAATTAGAATCACTGTAAGTGTATATTTTTAGATTTCATTAGTTTTAAATAGCTATTCAGTTTTATTTACCTGATTTCTTTTCGTGTTAATCAAAGTCAGTGAATGAATGAATGAATGAATGAATGAATGAATGTTTAACGACACCCCAGCACGAAAAATACATCGGCTATTGGGTGTCAAACTATGGTAATGCAAACAAATAAGGTGATGATCAACATCAATATAAAAATTCAAGATTTAAATAAAAACAGTGTAAAGACCTGTGCAAAAATACAAATATCACAGATAGATACTGACTTTTACTCAAAATTTCAATTTGTGTTGTATTGGCCATTCTCAAAGAGAATGTTACACCCCTGCACCACGGTGAGGTTACAGCACACGCAGGGGTCAAAGTCTGTGAGACAGTGAGACTACCGAGTTTTTCTCTTTTGTAACTCTCTAATATATTAATTATATAATATATTAACTATGTACTAGTATAATAATGCATGCCTGTTTTGCCTTTGTTGTTGTATCTTGTATACTGCTGGTAACATATAATTATTATTGTTTTGTAAACTCTTTATATAAGTACGTGTATATATGTTTGTATGCCAATACACAAATAAAATTAAAGAATTATAAAAAATTCAAAATATGTAATAGCACCAATCATCATTTTGGTCAGTGATGCGTCGTAATATTTTAATATAAATGTTTTAATATATAGTGAACTTTGATCTGGATTGAGAGTGAAAGGTTTCAAATAAATGTTTGGAATTCTCGAGAAGCCACATATAATTAATATCACATGTCTCGAAGACGTTTTGACAATACCTAATAAGGCCATCCTTTATAGTGACCAGGATACTGATCAGTCTTCGAGACATGCATTTGCTGGACCCCACGATGTATATTTCCTCGTGTGGATTCTTATGAGGTTTTGAAATCCAATACAGAAGAGGGACAGCGTGCTTGAAGCTTAATTGGATATAAGCACGGAAATAACGAGAAGTGAAATTGCATTTTATCAAACCTACAATAATAATCTATACCTCGTCTTAACAATAAAAGTTTAAGGTGGGTTTTTTAAAAATTATTATTATTTTGTTATCAATAATTTTATTTTTATTTTACGTAGAAAGGAAAAGTGGTTTAAAAACAAAACAAACATCCCAAAACCGTTCTATATTTATGTGCAAAACATTGGTTTCGTTTTTGACAGAGTATATATATATATACTCTGTCAAAAACGAAACGCTTAGGCGAAATATTCGTGGAATTATCTCTGTAATACAAAGTGGCATAATTTCGTTATTTATGATCGTATCACAGTCAAATTTGACATGAGTATGTGACAATGTTCTTGCTATGGACTGACGGCAGTGGAGACTTTTTCGTCACCAAACAGCGTCGCACGAAGGGGCTGAACTCAGTACCTTGTGTGGCCACCACCAGCAGCAGCAGCAATCACTGCGCGACATCTCCTTGGCATAGACTGAATGAGTCTCTGAATCCGGGCACGTGGAATCCTAGCCCATTCTTCCTGCAGTGCATGTGACAGTTGAGGAAGCGTCTGAGGCTCCGGGTCACGCTGGCGTACACGTCTGTCCAGTTTGTTCCATAGATGTTCAGTGGAGTTGAGATCTGGCGATCTTGATGGGCATGGCAGCACATTAATGTTCTCATTCTGTAGGAAATCCATTGTTACACGTGCCGTATGCCGCCTGGCGAAGAATTTCATCCAGGTAGCGTACAGCTGTCAGGTTGCCTTGTACGAACACAAGTTCACTTCTACCGGTGTATGAGATGGCTCCCCACATCATGACACTCCCTCCACCGAATCTGTCAACTTGGGCGACGTAAGTGTTTGCAAAACTTTCATTGCGGTGTCTGTAAACACGTTGTCGTCCATCACGTCGCTGTAGAAGGAAACGTGACTCGTCGCTGAACCATACTCGTCGTCAGTTTCCCGTGTACATTCCTGCACCAGCGAACACGTAAATGTCGATGTTGACGTCGCAGGACGGGGCCAACATACGGTCTCCTAGCCCGTAAAGCAGCTTCTCAAAGTCGGTTCCGAATGGTTTGTGCAGACACCCTTCTCAAACCAGGTATGCGTCCAGCAGTGTTCGTTGCTGTGGCAGTTCGGTGACGCAAGTGCAGAATCCGGATGCAGCGATATTGTGCTGCAGTTGTTATGCGAGGTCTTCCACTTCTGGGCTGGTCTTCAGCTGATTGAATCTGCTGGTACCTGTCCCAGAGACGTGAAATGGTGCTCTGATGGACGTTCATGTGGCGTGCGACTGCTGACTGCGATTCACCTAATTGGAGGCGGCCTATTGCAATGTTTCGATTCGGCAGGTTTAGTCTTTGCATCTTGTAACTCGTCGAAATGGAAATGAGGCATCATTGCGAGCATTGCAGCTTTAAATATCCATCACTACCCCACTCTTTTCCCTGAGTTTCACGTGCAGTCGCCAAAATCTGACCATTTCACACCGATTTCCTGCAATTGTCGCACAACGTGTCACAACATGCCACAACGTGCGTTAAATTTATTTTAGGGTGCATTTGGACATGCTGTCCCATTCCATGAACATTAACAAACATGGTCATTCAGCAACATTGTACAGAAAAACCTATATTTTGTAAAATCAAACACTTTTCTTCTTTCCCTATCACTTATGCGTTTCTTTTTTGACAGAGTACATATATATAACAATACTCACACAAGAACGTTGTCTGTCCATGGATTTGAAATTATATTTTTTGATTAGTTCATCCTACTAAAGTATATTAGTTTGAAACCTGTTTTGTATGTGTGTAGGATAAAATAAATTCAAAGCCCCATGGACAACGATATTGACTTCATTGTGGAGATAGGCCGTGATCATCTATTACGTTGTTGTCGTTTATTTATAAAAATAAAACGTTTAAGTTATTTTCCAAACATTTCTGTGTGTACAAGCCAAACAGGATATTTGACAAATACACTTTAAAAGTTTGCACATGGGACGCGAATGGCTTTCTCTCATGAACAAATTGTACCTTGCATATGGGACGCGAATGGCTTTCTCTCATGAACAAATTGTACCTTGCATATGGGACGCGAATGGCTTTCTCTCATGAACTAATTGTACCTTGCATATGGGACGCGAATGGTTTTGTCTCATGAACTAATTGTACCTTGCATATGCACGGATGGCGGGGAAAAAAAATCAATATCCAGTCTGACAGAAATATGTAAAAGTACAGCTAGTAAAATGAGCGACGTGATAGTAACTTATTTAAGAATAAAACTGCGTATCAATATCTAGTCTGATATGACGTCATGCGCCCTCGCTGTCTATACCTTGTTCCAGGGTCGGGTTCTAGCTCAGTCAATAGAGCGCTCGCCCGAGATGCTTGCGTCGTTGGATCCGATTATCTCAGTGGATCCATTATGTCATTATATTTGTTTTCCCATCCCAACCAGAGCCCCCATGACTGCTATATCAAATTCTGTGGTATGTGCTGTTTTGTTTGTGGGAAAAGTGCATATGTAGTAGTTGAGTTATTTTATTATCGTGCCTCTTGCCAAAAAGGGGCGGGACGTACATTGTAGCCCAGTGGTAAAGCGCTCGCTCGATGCGCGGTCGGTCTGGGATCGATCATCGTCGGTGGGCCCGTTGAGTTATTTCTCGTTCCAGCCAGTGCACCACGACTGGTATATCAAAGGCCGTGGTATGTACTACTCTGTCTGTGAAATGGTGCATATAAAAGAACCCTTGCTGCTAATCGTAAAGAGTAGCCCATGAAGTGGCGACAGCCGGTTTCCTGTCTATATATCTGTGTGGTCCTTAACCATATGTCTGACGCCATATAACCGTAAATAAAATGTGTGCGTTGTTAAATAAAACATTTCTATCTTTCTTGCCAAATTGTTTCAGTCACAAAGTGCAAATAAAAGATCCCTTATAATGGAAAAATGTAGCGGGCTAGACTTAGTATATAAAAAGAAATTACCGAATGTTTGAAATCCAATAGCCGATGATTAATAAAACAATGTGCTCTAGTGATGTCGTTAAACAAAAACTGTATACCTTATTCCAACAAAATGTTAAAGGGACATTTCCGAGTTTGCTGCATTGTAAGATGTTTCCGACTAATAAAATATGTCTACGAATAAACTTACATATTAAATATATTTTCTTGTGTAGAATATCAGTGTCTGTATATCAACGTGTTTCTGGTCGTCTTAATATTTGTAAGAAGCCCAAACTGGATCTTGTCTTGAAATAATTTCGTACGTACGAAAAAATCTTTGTTAGGAAATAAAATGAAATTTAACCTACTGCAAATATTAGAACGATCAGAAACACGTTTAATATACAGCCACTAATATTTTAAGCAGAAAAATATATTTGATATGTAATTACAATCGTCAAAAGGGCTCTGTTAGTCGATAACATCTTAAAAATTGCAGCAAACTCAGGAATGTCCCTTTAAAGTGTTCTTGTTAAATACATGTATGTAGTTTAGCTTGACGTAGAAAGAAAAGTGTTTTGTAAATAGTTGTTCCTTTTGATAACTGTATGTTTATATGTTTAGGCAGCCAGTAAGGGAGTATCTTACACTGTTATTGGAATAATATTTGCCAGTGCTGAGATCCCAGTCGTCCTTACATCTCCCGTGTTCGGGTCGCTGGTATGTATAGTTAGATAATTACGTTCAGAAATAATACAATTATATTTATTATGCCTCGAAGAGGAACCGAGAAACTGGCATGTAACTTGATAACAGGACCATAGCTAGGATGGTTTGTTTGGGGGGGGGGGGAGGGGGGGGGGACCGAGTAGTTAATAGTCTAAAACACTAAAACACCTTAAACGGTTAAGAAGATAAAAAATATTAAGTTTCTATAATTTTTTCCGGATTTTTTTTAACTGACCCTTGCCCCCCACCCCTAGTCTCTGTGTAACTGCCTACATTGATTGTTTCATCTTTTTTGTTTAAATCCCTGTATTAAACAAGATTAGAGATCCTTAAAATTTTATGGTAATATGAAAACCCCCACATTTATTTATTTACTCATTATGGTTAGTATGGGTCTAAAACTGAATGCTAAATGCTTTTGACTCTGCCTTGTGCCAAGATACGAGTTTGTATATGATCAGTGTTGTGTCTAATCCCCTGAAAACACCCACCGGCCATCGCTCATCGTGGATCGGTGGCTACACACACGCGCGCACGCGCGCACGCGCGCACGCACACACACAAACACGCACACACTTGGTGTACAGCTGATCAAGGCACGATAAGCGATTAGCGACTGTACAAACACCTAAATGTCAATTAACGTCTGATTATCATTCGAATATTTTTGAAAGAAATCTAAACATCAATTGTAATTGTAATGTTTCAATATAAGATAAAGTACAGGGGAATTCTTTTTAATGGAAATAACAGTCGTTCCATGTAAATGTACAACATTAATTTTTTTTACACCTTTCTCGGTGGCGTCGTGGTTAAGTCCGGTACCAACTCACAGCGAGTTTTAACGACTCATTGAGTAGGTGTAAGACCACTACAACCTCTTCTCTCTTACTAACCACTAACCACCAACAATTAACAATTAACCCACTGTCCTGGACAGACAGCCCAGATAGCTACGATGTGTGACCAGGACAGCGTGCTTGAACCTTAATTGGATATAAGCACGTAAATAAGTTGAAATGAAAAAAAAAGTTTTTTTTTTTTTTTTTAACATTTATTTATTTATTTATTTATTTTGCAGATTACCACAATAGGTGCAAAGTTCATGCTAGTTTCTGGTCTGTTTGTATGTGGATCCTGTTCTATTCTGTTTGGGTGAGGCTGCATAAGATACTACATATATATTGTGATAGAGTACACAATATTGTTTGTATGTGGATCCTGTTCTGTTCTGTTTGGGTGAGGCTGCATAAGATACTACACATATATTGTGATAGAGTACACAATATTGTATTTGTAGGATTTAGAGAATTAAGACAGAAAAACTGTTTTAATTAACGACGCACCACTCAAAACATTTTTATTTACCGTACTTAGAAGATTACGTCAACCGCTGTAATATTATAAACAACGAGAAAGGGTGACTTTGGCAATATTTCTCAATGAGAAATAAAATTATATTACAACGAGAATGGATAACTATGGGTATATTTCTCATTGAGAAATAGAACTACAAAATGTATATTAAAATGAGAAAGGGTGGTTTTGGGGATATTTCTCAATGAGAAATAGAATTATATTACAACGAGAATGGATGACTATGGGTATATTTGTCAATGAGAAATAGAATTATATTACAACAAGAAAGGGTGGCTTTGAGAATATTTTCAATGAGAAATAGAATTACATTACAAAGAGAAAGGGTTCCTTTGGGAATATTTCTCAATGAGAAATATATACCTAGAATTATATTACACTTAGAATGTGTTACTCTGGGGATATTACTCAATTAGTACTAAATACGTCGAATTATATTAAACGACAAACGATAGCTCAGTGAGCAATAAATACGTAGAATTATATTGCAATGTGAAAGGGCAGCTTTAGGGCTATTTTTCACTTTTGCTTTGAAATGAAATAGGTTCTTTTTGTTACCTTGACTGAATTTAAAAAAAAGAAACGATACACAACAGCTAAGCTAAGTTATTATATTAATAATTAAAGGGACTGTCTGTTTCTGGTCTTCTTAATGTTTGTAAGAAGCCCAAACTGGATTTTGTCTTCAAATAATTTTGTACGTACGAAAAACAAAATTAGTAAATAAAATAAAATTTAGCCTAGTACAAATACTAGAACGATCAGAAACACGTTTAATATACAGCCACTAATATTTTATGCAGAAAAAATATATTTGATATGTAATTACAGTGGTTAAAAAGTCTCTGTTAGTCGATAACATCTTACAAATTGCAAAAAACTCAGGACTGTACCTTTAAATATCGCTTATTTTGAGACATTATTTTGCTTGTTATGTTTTCAGTTTTCTCGACCAGAGTCCCCCTGAAGACACGTTCATCACCCTGTCTGTTGTCACGCGGTGTGTAGAGGCGTTTGGCTATTCTGCATTCTACACATCGTGTCGGGCTATTGCCGGAAATGTTTTCCCAGACAACGTGGCTGTGATATATGTAAGCATTAAATATCCTGTTATATGATCGCAATTTTGCGTATTTTCGAGTCAAGCTATTGTGGGAAATATTTTCCCAGACAACGTGGCTATGAGACGAAGCTCAAGTTAATTTTCTTCTTTTTTAAAATATATTTTCTGGGGGAACATGATTTGACCCATGTAGAAAGTTGAAATTCCAACACCTTTTAATTTCAATGGTTCTTAAATTTGCTGTTGCAAAAATTCCCCCATTTTAAAAAGTAAATATGATGTCATTTATATACTAAGTATATATAACTCAGGGGAGATAAAACCAGAAATGTTTTGGCCACATATTCAGACTAAATCCGTATAGAATTGTTTTTGGAATTAAGTACAAAATTGGCGACTGTGCATCTTTCTATGGAGTAAAGCTATACGGTTAATTAGGATTACACGAAACTTGCTAGAGGGATAAACTATATAATGAAATGACACGTTTTCGTCACATAAAGTACAGTCGAGGATAGAAACTGAATATTTCGCTGCATTAGAACATTTTAACAAAAGACACAAATTCTGGTGTTTTGACATTATATACAAATTTTTCATTGTAAGGGTTGTTATACATGTGTGTGTGTGTGTGTGTGTGTGTGTGTGTGTGTGTGTGTGTCTGTGTGTGTGTGTGTGTGTATATATATATATATATATATATATATATATATATATATATATATACACACACACACACATATATATATATATATATATACATATATATATATATATATATATATATATATATATATATATATATATATATATATATATATATATATATATATATATATATATATATATATATATATATACATATATATATGTACTATAGGTTTATGTTCATATTTTTCAGTAGTAGAGTATCCACCGGAGGAGTTATAGGCCATAGCATCAAACACATGGCATTGGAAGAGCCATGAAATAAGTTTCGTTATGCTAGGCTGAGAAAATCAACTATCACGACGAAAAGAGTAGCCCATGAAGTGGCGACATCGGATTTTATTTCTCCATATCTGTCTGATGCCATATAGCCAGAAAACAAAATGTGTTGAGTGCATCGTTAAATAAAACATTTCCTTCCTTCCTTTATTTTTGTAAAAATATACCGGGTATGTATAACCTTACTGTATGTTTCCTATAGGAATAGTTGTAGGAAAATGAGATACTTAAGAGTTTAATAGGTTGGAATATACCTTACCACGACGGTACAGGACATGAGGGTACTTTTCCCTTAATATGTATTTTAATTCATGTATTTGTTAGCTATTGTATATTTCAGCTAATAAACACCTTCTTATGTAGACATAATATTAAATACGTATACGCATTATCTAACTAATAAGGATGATTTTCAAATTTAAGAAATTATTTTTTTATTTATTTTTATTATTATTGAATATTTGTGAATTACCGAACTTTATATTTATATCAGTGCTAGGGATAGTTCTAGGAAAATGAGGCACCTAAGATTTTAATAGGGTGGATTTTACAGTACCTAACTATCCGAGGGGTACAAGATCATCTACCGAGGGTACTTTTCCCAAAATATGGTATATTAATTTACTTATTTGTTAGCTAATATATATTTCAGCTAAGTAAACACCTTCTTATATAAACACAAACAATTAAATATGTATATGATGGATTAATCCATTATCTCAATGATCAGGGTAGATTTCCAAATTATAAGAAATTATTACTATTATTATTATTTTAATTATTATTATTATTATTATTTTAACTATATGTGAATAATCTTACTGTATGTAAACTATCAGTGCTAGGGATAGTTCTAGGAAATTGAGACACTTAAGATTTCAATGGAGTGGATTTTATAGTACCTAACTACCGAGGGTACATTATGATCCAACTCGATGGTTACATTGTAATTTCCCCCAACTCCGACTTACAATAGGTGCGCTCAGATTAACAACTAAAAGTTTTAGGAGTTGTATACGGCGAGAATTGAGTTGTAAGAGTGTTCACACCAGTAACTGGACAGTCATAGAAGTCATGAGATTAGCGAGTTTGGTCAACTCCTTCGTGACAGTCGGTAGTTTAAGCTACAGCGTCACCATTTTGTCACATAACAACATTTTTTCCTTTGTGTCAACGTACGCGAAAAAGGAAAACAGTTTTGGAAAGAAAGAAAAATGTCCTATTTTTTTTTACTGTGAAATTAAATAAATTTATATAAAATAGACTGTAATTATGAGACTGTCATTTTGACTTCGTATTCAATAAATATTATATATCTTAGCGTAATTTATTTATAATGTAACGAGATTTTGGTCGCCAATAACTCTAAACTGTTGGACAATGTATAGGCTAGTATCACTGGTGTAGTCAGGATTTTATATTGGGGGGACCCACTATTGTGTGTGTGTGTGTGTTGTGTGTGTGTGTGTGTGTGTGTGTGTGTGTGTGTGGAACCCACACTATGTATGTATGTATGGTTTTATAAAATATAATACAGTAAAAAAAACAAAGTTTGGATGGGGGTCATTGCCCCGCTAAAAAAACAAAAGCGACGTGAAAAAGGGCCCCAATACCAAACAATCACAATTTTCCTTCTGTTTTCAGCTTGGCGGGTTCGGATTGCCGTTTTGGAGCGTTGGTACTGCTACATGGGTTTGTGCTGCAGTGGCCTTCATGTTAACGCCATCACAGTGTACGTATATACGTATTATATGCAAATGATTTGCTGGGGTGGGTGGCACTTTAATCGCGGTGATTGAATATGCCATCTTTCAACAGATGTTTCGGTACTAATATATAACTACGGTTATCTGGGGCGGAAATACTTAATCGTAGCCAGCAGAATGTAACATCTCGCGAAATGCGATTTTAAGCTACGCCCTTTTTCGTAAGCCACGCCCTCATATCACAAAGGAGTCTAACGTTTCCGCGGGAAATAAACATAAATAACGCCTGTATCAGATATGTAAATATGAATATATATATATACAGTATATGTAAAAATTAACGAAAATATACTATATATGCTGGGGGTCGTTTTTGCAAAAATTATAAACTTCAGATTTCAATTTTATCATGGTAGATTTTCCATTTTATATGTAATGTTAATTTCAGCTAAATAAATGCCTTCTTATGCAGACACTGAAAATTAAATATGAATATGATGGATTAATCCATTATCTAAATGATCAGGGTATATTTACAATTTGTTATTTGTAATTTTCATTTTCTATTTTTGTAAAAGTGGGGTGGGACGTAGCCCAGTGGATTAAGCATTCGCTTGATGTGAGATCGGTCTGGGATCAATCCCCGTCGGTTGACCCATTGAGCTATTTCTCGTTCCAGCCAGTGCTCCACAGCTGGTGTAACAAAGGCCGTGGTATGTACTATCCTGTCTGTGGGATGGTGCATATAAAAGATCCCTTCCTGCTAATCGAAAAGAGTAGCCCATGAAGTGGCGACATCGGATTTTATTTCTCCATATCTGTGTGATCCTTAGCCATATGTCTGATGCCATATAGCCAGAAAACAAAATGTGTTGAGTGCATCGTTAAATAAAACATTTCCTTCCTTCCTTTATTTTTGTAAAAATATACCGGGTATGTGAATAACCTTACTGTATGTTTCCTATCCGTGCTAGGAATAGTTGTAGGAAAATGAGATACTTAAGAGTTTAATAGGTTGGAATTTAGAGTACCTTAACCACCGACGGTACAGGATCATCCACTGAGGGTACTTTTCCCTTAATATGGTATTTTAATTCATGTATTTGTTAGCTATTGTATATTTCAGCTAAGTAAACACCTTCTTATGTAGACACTAATAATTAAATACGTATACGCATTATCTAACTAATAAGGATCGATTTTCAAATTATAAGAAATTATTTTTTTATTTATTTTTATTATTATTGTTTTTTAATATTTGTGAATAACCGTACTTTATATTTACTATCAGTGCTAGGGATAGTTCTAGGAAAATGAGGCACCTAAGATTTTAATAGGGTGGATTTTACAGTACCTAACTATCCGAGGGTACAAGATCATCTACCGAGGGTACTTTTCCCAAAATATGGTATATTAATTTACTTATTTGTTAGCTAATATATATTTCAGCTAAGTAAACACCTTCTTATATAAACACAAACAATTAAATATGTATATGATGGATTAATCCATTATCTCAATGATCAGGGTAGATTTCCAAATTATAAGAAATTATTACTATTATTATTATTTTAATTATTATTATTATTATTATTTTAACTATATGTGAATAATCTTACTGTATGTATACTATCAGTGCTAGGGATAGTTCTAGGAAATTGAGACACTTAAGATTTCAATGGAGTGGATTTTATAGTACCTAACTACCGAGGGTACATTATGATCCACTGAGGGTACTTTTACCTTAATATGGTATATTAATTTATGTATTTATTAGCTTTTGATTTCTCATCCCAGCCAGTGCACCACGACTGGCATATCAAAGGCCATGGTATGTACTCCCCTGTCTGTTGGATGGTGCATATTTAAGATCCCTTGCTGCTAATAGAAAAGAGTAGCCCATGAAGTGGTGACAGTGGGTTTCATCTCTCTATATATCTGTGTGGTCCTTAACCATATGTCTGATGCCATATAACCATAAATAAAATGTGTTGAGTGCTTTGTGAAATAAAACATTTCCTTCCTTCCTTTATTTTTGTAAAAATATACTGGGTATGTGAATAACCTTACTGTATGTTTATTATCAGTGCTAGGGATAGTTCTAGGAAAATGAGACACTTAAGATTTCAATAGGGTGGATTTTATAGTACCTAACTACTGGGGTTACAAGATCATCCACCGAGGGTACTTTTCCCAAAATGTGGTATATTTATTTACTTATTTGTCAGCTAATATATACTTCAGCTAAGTAAACACCTTCTTATATAGACACTAACAACTAAATAAGTATATGATGGATTAATCCATTATCTAAATGATCAGGGTAGATTTCCATATTATAAGAAATTATTATTATTATTTTATATTATTATCATAATTAAAAGAAATACATATATGAATAGCTAAATGCCAATTTGGGTTCAAAGTGTGCACAATTTGGTGCACATCAATAATCTACCGGGTACCACCCGGGCACCCTTGAAAAAAAATCCAAGATGGCGGTGGAAATGGTGGCCAAATCAGGGAAATGGCTATAGCTTGCTTATAAATTGACAGATAAACAACAATTATTGCATCTACCCTATGGTTTTAGGAGGGCACTGGTGCTATCAAAATTCAGATTTAAATAAATGGGCCATGTAAATACATGATGGTCGCCAATATGGTGGTCCAAATTGAGAAAATGACAATAACTTCCTTATTATTCGGTACTAAAATGTCATTCTTGCATCTAACCCATGGTTTTAGGGGTCATGGAATACGATGAAAGTAGTTCAATTTTTCTATACAAGTTAATTTTAATTAATTCAAGATGCCAACCAATACAGGCAATGTACCTAAGGAGATGTAACTATTAAAAATAAAGTGCCACTGTATATTTGTAAAATTATTAACATAGTCATTAAAAAAAAACTGTGGGTTTAAGATAATCAATTAATAGTAATAAAATAAAGAAGAAGTTTGTTTTGTTTAATGACACCACTAAAGCACATTGATTAATTAATAATCGGCTAGCTACTGGATGTCAAACATTTAGGTAATTCTGACTCGTAGTCATCAGAGGAAACCCGCTTAATGCAGCAAGAGATCTTTTATATGCACTTTCCCACAGACAGGAAAGCACATACCATGGACTTTGACCAGTTGTGGTGCACTGGTTGAAATGAGAAAGAACCCAATCAGTTGAATGGATTGACAGATGTAAAATGCATTGTAACATTATTTTACAGTGACCTTTTGTAGTGTTGTGCGTGGTGTAGTATGCATGATGTAATTTTGTTAATTTGCAATGTGACCGGCCTCGGTGGCGTCATGGTTGGCCATCGGTCTACAGACTGGTAGGTACTGGGTTCAGATCCCAGTCGAGGCATGGGATTTTTAATCCAGATACCGACTGCAAACCCTGAGTGAGTGCTGCACAAGGCTCACTGGGTAGGTATAAACGACTTGTACTGACCAGTGATCCATAACACAGGCCATGGTTTGTGCTATCCTGCCTGTGGGAAGCGCAAAAAAAACAGTGTCAGAATGACCATATGTTTGATGTCCAATAGCCGATGATAAGATAAAAAATCAATGTGCTCTAGTGGCGTCGTTAAATAAAATAAACTTTACTCTTTTGTTTTAATTTGCAATATAATGTTATTTTAGGTGGCCTAGTACTTGCTTTTTATTCCCAGTGTTAAATACCATTATTGTAAAAAAAAAAAAAAAAACTAGACCAGCTAAAACTGATTTACTTTGCAAACTGGCAAAACTGCATCATGCTCACTAAACAACACACACAGTACCCGAGAGAGAAAAAAAAAGAACCAATAAAGGGTCACTTTAATATAGTGTTTCATTATTACATGTAGGTCATCCTCTTTAAACCAACAAGTCTTTTGTGTGACTGTTATTTTTAACAGTTCCATCTTCCTCGGTTCATTACTTATATTGGTGGCCATCTTGAAGAAATTAAAATTAACAGGTATAGAAGGACTGAACTACTTTCATTGTGTTCATTGTTTCCTAAAACCATGGGTTAAATGCAAGAATTGCTTTTCTGTATCAAACAATAAGCAATTTATTGCCATTTTGTCCATTTGAACCACCATATTGGCAACCATCTTGTATTCAGGTGACCCATTTATGAAATCTGAATTATAATGGCACCAGTGTCTTTCCTGGCTCCTAAAACCATGGGGTAGATATAAAAAATGTTGTTCTTTGTACTCTGGTTTGGACACCATCTTAGATTTTTCAAATTTCTCAAAGATGGCACCCAGTGGATTATCGATGTGAACCCACAACAGTGTCAGAATCAATAGATAACAACTATGTGTCAAATTTTGCACACCCAAGTGGTAATTCTTCGAGACTATAATAAAGACAATGACAATGACCTTTATTCTCATAAAGTGTAGGCTTACAGTGTAGAGAAGAATGAAATACACACACACACACACACACACACACACACACACACACACACAGACACACATACACACATACATACATACATACATATATATATATATATATAGATGCTATGATAGGCATTATATAAAATTAGTTGGCAACGGGTGGAGTGGTGCCATATTTTTCAAAATGGCCACAAGGAAATTTTGAAATACATATCTTTGGACATAAATTCAAATCTAATTGACATGTTCTGTTGTTTTAAATGTTTGACTATGGTTTATAAAAATAAGGAATTGCTTGTAATAAATATTTAATGTGATTAGATACAATGTAATTGGTATTGGAAACTCAGACAGTATTTACGTACTTAAAAGTTGGTATCCTGACATTAAAAGATGCAAACTCAATGTGCTCAGTCAAAATAAAATGTGTTCAGTTATGTTTGTTAATGGTTTGACAATGTAAAAAGTGTTGCTTAAACATTTCACTACCTGTAATTCTGGGGTTTTTTTTTATATTATACCATCTCCTATTAATGAGCCATAAATTTGCAAGTGTATTTGAAGAAATCAGTCAGCTCTCATAGTGAAGCCATTGATGCCTCTGGGTGCCACTCATGTTTCGTTAGTTTTCCCTATTCCCATTGTTTACAAGTGTCCGCCTTTTTTCTGTCAGTTGCGCTATATAAAATACTGAGCTGTCCAACACTACCTTTGTGACAAGATCTTTACCATCACCTAAAATTCCAGTCTCCTTACAGAAAATTCCATTAATTCTGCCTGCACACCTGCTGACTTGTTAGTGGTATGGTCTACACTACTTGCCACGCATTTAAGACTTTTGATTTCAGAACCTGCAGCCTGTCTTTATAACAGAACAGATGACCACTATTATTGCAAGATTCGTCATTTTGATGTATGATCGCACAAGTACCTGATTATTAATGTATTATTAAAACTGTATATTTAATATTTTATGAGATATTGAGAAAAATAGCTTGTTGATGGTGGCCATCTTGGATTTCAAGATGACAGCCATATATTCGATGTCACTATTGGATTCTTAGACCCCTGAAATGTCAGTCTAGGTGTTAAATCTGTATGGATATCTTTACTACTAAATGAGATATTGAGCAAAATAGCATGTGGATGGCGACCTTCTTGGATTTCAAGATGGCAGCCAAAATTTGCAAACATTTCTGTAAAAATCCATGTGACCCTGTTGAAACCTTAAGTAGTTAAGTATGATAAAATCCACGGTTTTGAAATTTTAAGAGTCTCCTTTTCTGAAAACCACTCCTGACATGGATAGTAAATATGCAGTATGATTATTGACATCTTGTACTGAAAAAAAAAAATTCAAAAAAAAAAAAATCAAACTTTCACACATGGAAAGAAAATCTACCCTGAGCACTTGAATAATGGATTAAGCAATCATGTTCATATTGAATTGTCATGCCTACATTAGAAGGTGTTTACGTAGCTGAAATATACATTAGCCAACACATATGCAATGCGATATACCATATTAAAGGAAAAGTACCCTAGCTAGATGATATTCATGTACCCTCGGTAGTTAAGTACCATAAAATCCACTCTTTTGAAATCTTACGTGTCTTTTTTTCTGAAAACTACCACTGGCATCAGTAGTAAGATTATTCACATCTACTTAAAAATAATAATATAATTTTAATGGAAATGTAAATGCACAATCTACCCTGATCAGTTAGATAGTTGATGAATAATTCATATTCATATTTAATTTTCAGTGTCTACATAAATTGGAGGGGCCGGACGTAGCCCAGTGGTAAAGCGTGGTCGGTCTAGGATTGATCCATTTTTATTGGACCATTGTGCTATTTCTTATTACAGCCAGTGCACCACCACTGGTACATGTATATCGAAAGCCATGATATGGTGCATATAAAAGATTACCTGCTACTAATGAAAAAATATAGTGGGTTTCCTCTCTAAGACTATATGTCAGAATTACCAAATGTTTGACATCCAATAAATCAATGTGCTCTAGTGGTGTCGTTAAACAAACAAAAAAGTGTTTACTTGTACATATGTATTTTCACACACGCACACATTTATTTCAACTTATTTCCGTGCTTATATCCAATTAAGGTTCAAGCACGTTATCTTGGGCACACACCTCAGCTATCTGGGCTGTCTGTCCAGGACAGTGGGTTAGTTGTTAGTTGGTTAGTGGTTAGGGAGAGAGAAGAGGGTGTAGTGGACTGGAGCCGGTACGGGGTTGCGAACCCTGTATCTACCAGCCTGTAGTCCGATGGCTTAACCACTGCGCCACCGAGGCCAGTTACACACACACACACTCACACTCACACACAAATACACACACACACACACACACACACACATACACGTACGTATGTATGTATGTATGTATGTATATGTATATGTATATGTATATTAAAGGTAAATGAACCTTCAGTGGTACTTTATTCAAATCTATTTAATAAAAATAATACTTAGAAATAGAAATCTAATCTGATCACTTAGATAATTGATTAAATTTGTGTCTACAACAGTAGATTTTTACTTTGAGGAAATAGACATTAGCCAAGAAGTGTGTAATTTGTTAACTACATCAGTGGATGACTTCATGTGTACTTGGTAGTGAGATAATGTATTTATAATCCAACGTACTGAAATCTTAAATTTATAATTTTCCAAAAAACTACCGTAACTACTGTTGTGTTGTTGTTGTTATTTTTATTTAGGACAATTGTTGTTACAACTAATTATAATTAAAAGTAGTGGACAACATTTTTCTATTCGGTTTGACCTGTACTCATTTATACAGTAATTATTTTAAATTATATATTCTGTAGTTGTTGGATGATTTTTGTTGTTGTTGTTGTTTGTTTATTTGTTTATGAAATTAAGTTGTACAATCGTGCATTACAATTTTGACGTTTAGATAACCGTAACCACTGGTGTAAAATTCATCAAAATGAAGAAGAGTAGGAAAACAACAAACAACGACATTGATATACGCTACGTAACATTCAATTACACAATTTATTAACCACACTGTATATTATTAAATACTTGTTACATTAATATCTACAGTTGGAATAATTTTTAGATATACACCAAGGCGCCGTTCCACGAAGCGATCTTAGCCCTAAGATTACTTTAAGCGCATAGCTACCCTATGCATTTTAGTTGATCTTAGGGCTAAGATCGCCTCGTGGAACGAGGCCCTGGACATTACTCGATGTCGTAAAATCTCGATGTCGATCAACCGTTTACTCATGAATATTCAGTAGACTCTCACTAGCTGATGGTAAATGAAACAGTGTTTTATATTGAAACAGTGTTTTATATTAAAACAGTTTTTATAATATGGATTTAAAACGTGTTTTAGGTTAGAACATGTTTGATCTAAAACGTGTTTTACCTAAAACGCCTTTATAAATATGGGCCTTAGTGTCTACGATTTAGTCTCTCCCTATCTGGGGCCTTCTTTTTTGTGGATGGCCCAGTTGGTCGTCGAACTATAAAATGTCAGGTTTGAATCCTACCCATGTACACTTTCATAGGCGTCGGAACCGGGAGAGTTACTAGTAAGTTTAATTAAAATATTAATTGTTCCCTCTAGTTTTTAACATCTTCCAACACCCATGACTTTGGGTTTTTTGTTGCTTTATTAGGCTGAAAACAATTAGGTAGGCGTAGGTCGGTTTTTATTTGTTTTTGTAGTACACTGACTGGAACGAGAAATAGATCAATGTGTCCACCGATGGGGATCGATCCTAGACCGACGGCGCATCACGCGAGCGCTTTGCCACTGGGCTACGTCCAGCCTGTTCACCTCCCTCCACCCACTTCCTCCCCCCACTGCGACAACCGCACAGTTAAAGTCCAAAGAGGGCTTGTTGCAAATGATATGGTATGGAACATTGTTGGCGTGATTTCATCAGAAACTGTTCAAGCATGCCTGTCGTAAACACAACCTCTGACTTCGTTTGAGAGTTATGTCCAAGCGAGGAGTTGCAAACACTGATAATAATGTAAATAAAAAAGTCTAATGTTTGATTCTCACGATTTTATTCGTGGTTAAATTAGCTGAGTGTTTTAGTATAAACCTTAAGGATGGATTTGGCTGACAGAAATATACATGTACAGTTAACACAAAGAAAGCATCCGCCATCACGTTAGAACACTATCATACTACTGTAAATAGTATGGGCTGGTCATATAGAGTGGAATTCTATTAATGGCATCTCGTCAATACTCTTGGGAATATGCCGACGTACTGTAACGTATAACCATTATTTTAATTCTTATTCTTACATGTGTTGCAGAAAATATTTCCATTGCTTAGATTTCGAAAACAACTGGACCCACTGTTTTTAATGAAGATGTGGCCAACACTATTACAAAGTACCAAAGGATGGGTCTCTTTCAAAGTTGCCTATTCCGACACTTATTTTTAATCACTGTTTTGTTTGTACAGACAATCTAGTGTAGTGTTAACTAGCAATCACTCCCATTTCGAATGATTTTAAATATTTTATAAACAGAATTTTGTTCAGTGAAGTGCAAACTTGCAGTTTTCTCCCATTTACATCTAGCACCCTCACTTAAAAGACTTTATTCGTCCTGTTTGATGAGTTCTCGAACAGGACTTTAATCAGTGAAGTGCAAAACTAGCACTCACCTTCATTTTGATGATTTCTCGAACAGGACTTTATTCAGTGAAGTGCAAAACAAGCACTCACCTTCAGTTTAATGATTTCTCGAACAGGACTTTATTCAGTGAAGTGCAAAACTAGCACTCACCTTCAGTTTGATGATTTCTCGAACAGGACTTTATTCAGTGAAGTGCAAAACTAGCACTAATCTTCAGTTTGATGATTTATCAAACAGGACTTTATTCAGTTTGAAGATTTATCGAATAGGACTTTATTCAGTTTGAAGATTTATTAAATAGGACTTAATTCAGTGACGTGCAAAACTAGCAGTGCACTAATCTTCATTTTGATGATTTATCGAATAGGACTTGAAGTGAAGTGTAAAACGTATCTTTTGTTTCGTCTTTAGTTTTAGATGGACCTTTACTCACACATTCGAGATCTTTCATTGGTCTGTTCAAAAGTCCAATCGTCTGCATCGCTAGCTGGAGTCTGCTTTGTTTTTCTATGAGGTTAGCTGTCGTCGAAACCACATACGCCGTGCATCTTGACAAAGTGAGACCATGGTTCAGTCGAACGGTAAAGCTACTGCCTTTACGATCTCCATCGCTCGCTTATCATTGCTTCTTTTCTTTCCTTCTTTTTGACGGTGTTTAGAGAAGTCCTAATTCGAAGCCCGTCAGTGTGACGTCGAATAGGACTTTATTCAGTTTGAAGATTTATCGAATAGGACTTTAAAATATATTTCCCCAAAGTGAAAAAGAACATTATCGGAAAACATTGTTAACAGAAAAATCAATATATATATATATATATATATATATATATATATATATATATATATATATATATATATATATATATATATATATATATATATGTGCGTGTGTGTGTATGTGTGTGTGTGTATATATATATATGTGTGTGTGTGTGTGTGTATATATATGTGTGTGTGTGTGTGTGTGTGTGTGTGTGTGTGTGTGTGTTACACATTTAACGTTGCACTTTTCGATGCTTTGTACGTGTATTTCCAGGATTGCATTTTAGATGCATTCTCATTTGAACTGCTTATTATTTTGATCACTGTGCAATGGTAATACATTCGTTTTCTCCTTCAGTGGTGGGAACTGAAAGAATCAACATTCCTTTTAATTTTCTACTTGATATTTATAAAATAATATTTCTTCTTAATCTTTTCTTTATCTTTACCATAGATTGACACCCAATAGCCGATGTATTTTTCGTGCTGGGGTGTCGTTAAACATTCATTTATTCATTCATTCTTTTCTTTATTTTTTCCCCCCCGACATTTGGGTTATCTCCCATGTGGATCGGACTGTTGTATCTCGCTCCAGCTTCCTCGTTTACTGTCGTAACACCCGTATTTGCCTGGATAGTGGATAAAAAGGTATGTTTACACATACATGTATATGGTGTCGGATTTATTATTAAGGACCACGTAAATAATTAGAAAGGAAACCTGCTGCCGCTACTCCATGGGCTACTCCTTTTGGATTAGCAGCAATGTGTCCTTTTATATGCATCATCCCACAGACTGGATAGTACATCCACGGCCTTTGTTACACTTAACTAGGCTACATACCACCTGCTCTCCCCCCCCCCCCCCCCACGTCGGTGCATCCATTGGGCTATTTCTAGATTCAGGCAGTGTACCACTACTGGTATAGCAAAGGCTGTGGTATGTGCTATCCTGTCTGTGGGATAACGTATATAAAAGATACCTTGCTACTAATGTAAAAAAAACCCAATGTAGCGGGGTTTTTCTCCAAGAAAATATGTCAAAATTATCAAACGTTGAAAAGGGACACCTCCAATATTAAAAAGTACACTAAAATGTATTATCTATATGGTAATCTTGCACAGAAATTTCAAGCTGAGCAAGATATTATACGTTTCCCAATAAAGATGAATAAATTTGTTATATGCGTCTGCTAAACACTGTTTTATTCGGCACACTTCGAATTTCGGGGGATGCCCACCCCCAGTATCTTCCCCTTCGATCTGTGCCTGAAAACATACCAAAAACCCCCAGAATGACGCATTTGACTACCATCTATTTTTTGTTAACAGGGATATCACAGATTGTTCCTGGGCACTGTTCCATTTGTGGCTGCCATTGCTTTGATGTTGTGGGGGCCAAGTCCATTACTAAAATCACTAAGACCGTGAGTGCAATAAGTATTTAAAGGGACAGTCCTGAGTTATCATAATCGACTAACAGAGACTGTTTAGCGACTGTAATTACATATCAAATATATATTTCTGCATAATATATTAGTGACTATATTAAACGTGTTTCAGATCGTGCTAATATTTGTACTATGTTAAATTTCATTTTATTTCCTAAAATATATTTTTATCGTACGTATGAAAGTATTTGAAGACAAAATCCAGTTTGGGCTTTTTACAAATATTAAGACGACCAGAAACACATTGAATATACAGACACTGATACTCTAAACAAGAAAATATATTTAATATGTAAGTTTAATCGTAGGAATATTTTATTAGTCGAAAACATCTTACAATGCAGCAAAACCTCTTTTTAAAAAACCCCAACAAAACAAAACAAACTTTCATGGGAAACTCCCATGCATACGTGTACCAACATACACTGCGTGCTTACATACTTCCACACATATACCAACAGAAGCTATCACCGTTTTGAGGTATTGTAGCAAACATCGACAGGCATATTAGGAGGCGTAACATTTTCAATTCTTTTATTGCTTTAAGCTACGAGCTTATCAGCACAGCAGATACAAACACACACACGTACACACACAAACACACACACACACACACACACACACAAACACACACACACACACACACACACACACACACTATATATATATATATATATATATATATATATATATATATATATATATATATCAAATTGTACGTCGATCAAATAAAACATATTATGAACCTCAAGAAATAATAGTAGGCGTATTTAACTGGTGCTGGTTTTTTTTTTTAAATTACTAGATGTTATCCCTAACGCGTTAAGTAACCTCAAAATCCATACTAAGAGCTTTATTTGTTTTTGTTTTGTTTTTGTTTTTGGTTGTTCGGGGTTTTTTGGTTGTTGTTGTTTGTTTTGTTTTTGTTTGTTTTTTGTTGTGGTTTTTTTTTTTTTTTTTTTTTTTTTGGGGGGGGGGGGTAAAAAGTTCAGGTACATTAACATACTAAGTGCATAACAAGTGCGTCATTTGTTATCGTTTGGGGGGAAAAGTTACATTTTATGTAGAGGTGAAAGACAAAATCGTTATCGTGATGGAAATCGAATGTCCACAATAGCAGAGTCGAAAGATCTTCTTTGCGAGGTTGTGATTGTTTGCACGAATCACTGTCAGGTTCTTCGTCCTAAGGAAGACGTCAACTCCGAGGACACCATATCCAGGTAGACGTGTTAGTCAAATTTGAGACTTACCTAATGATTCTCTGAACCAAATTTTAATATACTTTTGACAGTATTTCGATGTCTCTTATTATAGCTTTGTGATATTAACAGAAGTTTTTAATGGAAGGGTGCAAAATAAAAAATATCCACCTGTAGTAATCCAAAGACCACTAGCATATTTTATATAAAGGACTCTCCTAGACGACCAAAATATTACTTAATATATTATTCCTGACTGAAATTATAGCATCTGTTTCTTACACACCCGTTATTCGTTTCATTCGTGTGATAACACTTTCAAGACATAACCAGATCGAAAATGTCATACCTCCTTTGAAAAAAGGACCATCGAAATCAACTACACTGAGACGTATAAGATAACCTGAAACTGATTTGTCTGTGACCAATAAGTTGGCTATAAGCGCAAGGGATGTAAATACGTTTTAGTCGGAAAATACGTTTAAATGTGCTTAAAACACGTTGTTCGAGGATATGTACGAAATAGAATACTACATTCGTGTCCGTTAGATACTATTTATATTATCTTACAACTCGTTGTTTAAAAATGTATCCAACTCGATTCCGTTCGTTAGATACATTTTAAAACAACTCGTAAAATAAATGGTATCTATCGGTCACTCGTGTAGTATTCTCTATACACATGTATGTTCGCCACGAGCAAACCGAACATTAACTAACGTTACTGAAAAAATTGTTTTTTTACACAAAACTGTTAAAAAATGCTTAGTATACCCACTCAGGAACTAATTAGTTGTGCTCTGAAAATTTTTATAATGCGTATATCACTGGGATTTTAAAAAATAAATGTCATTATATCGACTATCTCTAAATGTTTTGTTGATAACATTTCCCTGTTTTGTTACCTTGGTAACCGTTTAATGAAAACAGTCTATGAATTAAACTCGTTTCATTTCGTGCATTAAATTTTAAAAGGATGCATTTTTGTTTTGAAAAGGTACTAATCATTTCAAGATCTTATCTGTACTGTCAGCGGAATATTTCACAATAATACAATGTCAAGCATTTTTGTTGTTTTGGTCAGCCATTTTGCAAAACGTTTGTATATTAAAATATCGTGGCCTTAGCCAAGAAAACGCCAGCCGCGAACGTTTCGCTACGCTCGCGTTAAGAAACGCAAGGTAGCCGGTTTGGCGTTTCGACAGGAGGTGCCACAGACCCAATGGCAGTGGAACGTGTCATGTCCCATGCATGTCGTAGCGCGACCTCTGACAATGTTGAACCTCTAGGACATCGCTGACGTTGACGAGGTTGTTGCCCGATGATGTTTCTTGAGTGATCGATTGCATGGCCATGGTATAACACTTAAAACTTTATAACTTAGTTGGTTATTAGATGACAGCTAACGTCTAAATGTCTAGTTCATTATTATTATTATTGTTATTATTGTTATATTATTATTATTATTATTTGATGTGACACTCCGCATACTACATCGATATTTCGATTGTGTAATCGAACATTGATCGGTTGGTGCACAATGATTATAACCGATGATCGATGATGAAATTGCTCCCAAATCCCAATACTATTTACAGTACAATATGGATGAACTGTGTATTTGGCGTCATTTGTGGAGCTGCAGTCGGAACTATGAACATGTTGACAGAGGTCTGTATTCTCATTGGAGCTAGGTAAGTAGTTTTATATTACTGGCCTCACATGCAGGGCCGGATTTAGACCTTGGGGGTCCGGGGCACTTCAGGTTCAGGGGCCCCTCAACATAGAAATTAAATTACATGACAAATACATGTGTTATCCGCGATCAAGATCGTATCTCTGCACAGTACAGAGTCGAATGGGCATTTGGCAGAATAGTACTCGACTGGTATATCAAAGACTGGTATATCAAATGCTGTGATATGTGTTGTCCTTTGGGAAAGTGCATATTATATATATAAAAGATCCCCTGCTGCTAACGACTAAATGTCATGGGTATTCGCTGAAGGCCAGGTGTAACAATTACCAAATGTTTGGCATCCAATAACCGATGATCAGTAGATCAATGTGCTCTAGCGGTTTCGTTAAACAAGACAACATTTACTGCGAAAACATTGTTAAAATGCTTGATTATTGTTTGTTTTGTTGTTGTTGCAGTTATAATAGATCGACTGTAATTAGTCATATTCGTGAATAATTATTCGTATTCGAGATAATAAATTGACATCACATTAGATAGTTTTTAAAGATTTCGCTATGTGAGTTCCAGCGTAAGGCGCCTCATGCATTATGTGTGACGTGTATCTAGGTAGAAAACGATCCACATGCAAGTTAAAACATTAAATTTTGTTCTCTCATCAAATTTCATGCAGTAAATGTACATATAATTAACGGCAATATACATTAAGTTATGTGTTGAAGAAGATTATGAAAGCATCTCATATTTTCCTGTTAACACTAACAAATTTAAAGAAATGAACATATATTTAAGAAGAAGGAAGGAAGGAAATGTTTTATTTAACGACGCACTCAACACATTTTATTTAATACAGTACAATACAATACCACACGTCAACGTGAGAAAAATTAAAATCTGAAACTGTTTAGACAGAGAGAGAGAGAGAGAGAGAGAGAGAGAGAGAGAGAGAGAGAGAGAGAGAGAGAGAGAGAGAGAGAGAGAGAGAGAGAGAGAATGAGAGAGCGAGAGAGAGGGGGGGGGAGAGACAGACAGACAGAGAGACAGACATACAGAGGGTGAGAGACAGACAGACATAGAGAGAGAGAGACAGAAACAGACAGAGAGAGAGAGAGAGAGAGAGAGAGAGAGAGAGAGAGAGAGAGAGAGAGAGAGAGAGAGAGAGAGCGAGAGAGAGAGAGAGAGGGGGAGAGAGACAGACAGACAGAGAGACAGACATACAGAGGGTGAGAGACAGACAGAGATAGAGAGAGAGAGAGACAGAAACAGACAGAGAGAGAGATAGAAAGAGAGAGAGAGAGAGAGAGAGAGAGAGAGAGAGAGAGAGAGAGAGAGACATACAGAGACATACAGAGACATACAGAGGGTGAGAGACAGACAGACATAGAGAGAGAGAGACAGAAACAGAGAGAGAGAGAGAGAGAGAGAGAGAGAGAGAGAGAGAGAGAGAGAGAGAGAGAGAGAGAGAGAGAGAGAGAGAGAGAGAGAGAGAGAGAGAGAGAGAGAGAGAGAGAGAGAGAGAGAGAGAGAGAGAGACTACTCATTTCGTTAGTAATGTTTCTTCTTCTCCAGACAGTCTCGACACTCACGGGTTGGTATCAGCCTGCTACATCACGTTTGAAAGTGCTGGGTAAGTTCAACATAACCGGTCTGGGTGGCATCTGAAAAAAAAGAAGAAATTATGGATAGATCATGTCCTTTGACTACAAAGATTCATCATGTTATTGTCATTTACACTGAAATTTTCATCCACGAGATAAACGTCAGAGGCGCGGGAAGGGGGAGGAGGAGGAGGGATAGTGCTGTCCGTTATCTGTGCATCCCTCCTCCCATCTGAAAATAGAAATAGTATATAGCCACCGCCTTCCCCCAGTCGCTATCATCGCCCAGTGCCATACTCGAGTCTCTTATACCAACATTATTATGTTTTAAGTTAACTAATTAAGCTATTGTCCATTAATATCGTGAAGCAGCTATTAACAAGGCAGAGAAGTGGTCATATGTAAATGGAGCATTATACATATACTTTATTATATTGGTTATTATTCTTATATTTTATATTAAAAGTTTTCACTATTGTCAATACAAATTACAATGTAAAATTTCGTTTCCCCTTTAATGAAATATAAAGCATGATGATAAAGCATAATAGTCACCAAAGATAATTACTCTTATATTGGGATATTTGTCAATTAGTGTATGGTCCGCATCGATTTTTTCCCAGATGAAACTAATTTTTTTTACAACCAACACACTCACATTTATCACCAATCACAGGACTTGTGGTGTTCACTTGTCTATCAAAAGTACGGTGCACCTCGAACTTTGACCCAGCCGGAAGTTATTTGGTTTAGCACTTCCTAATGGCAGACGCATTATATACAGGTGCATTGTATGCATTTCAATTAAAATTCTTTATTTCAGTCAGAGCATATTCATGGTTCAGGGGGGTGAAATAAACATAGCATTTTCTATACAATGTGAGCGAAAATCTGGATGAAAATACATGTATTTGTGGGCCCGAACCTGGATTTGTTTTGTGGGGACATGCTTCTTCGAGAAAACTTTGAATTTCATGTGTTAAAATAAGACATTTCAAGTCTTCTGAACAGAATATTCAATAACAGGGGAAAGGGTGTGTCAACGGAACACTGCGGGCCAGTCCGGCAGCCCATGCTATAAGCATCCTTTTTACCGCTGCTAACTCCCTCAGTACTGGAGCTGCCCTTTTTAAATGTTGCAGCTGATCTGTAATGTAATGGAAAATGAAGCTAAACTATTTAATAATATTTAATTTTAGATTGTTTTGGTTTTTGTTTAAAGAAAATAATTACTTTATTTTTACAGATTTGTATTGTAACTTTATTACTAATGTTAATGAAAGTGTTACTTTTTAAATCAATGTTCTAATTTATTTCCTGCTATGTGACCTGTAGGCGTAACTTTCTTCAGCCATTCAGCAATCGCTAAAATGTAGGTTAGACCCGCCCGAGGTCTAGCTATGGAAAACACCACGGGTAAAATCAAAGGGACCGACACCAAAGCGTGGTACAAGTAATTTTAGTCGATGAGATTTTTTATTAGTCACAAACATCTTACAATGCAGCAAATACGTGATAGTTCCTTTAACTGGATATAAGTACGAAATGAAGCTAAATAAAATAAATAAAAGGTGTTGTCGTTGCAGGTTTTTCTCGGGTGCAGTATTTGGAGGAGTGATGACACAGCACGCTGGGTTTGAGTTGTCCCTCACCGTCATTGCAGGATTATACGTTACTTGTGTGAGTTTTTAAGAGACAGCAAGTTTATAGCAAATTGCAGGATTATACGTTACTTGTGTGAGTTTTTAAGAGACAGCAAGTTTATAGCAAATTGAGAATTATACATTACTGGTGTGAGATTTTAGTGAGAGCATGTTTATATATATTAGAGTGGATTGCAAGATTATACGTTACTCGTGTGAGTTTATATTTTAGTGAGAGCATGTTTATATATATTAGAGTGGATTGCAGGATTATACGTTACTCATGTAAGTTTATATTTTAGTGAGAGCATGTTTATATATATTAGAGTGGATTGCAAGATTATACGTTACTCATGTAAGTTTATATTTTAGTGAGAGCATGTTTATATATATTAGAGTGGATTGCAAGATTATACGTTACTCGTGTGAGTTTTTAGTGACATCATATTATATATATTAGAGTGGATTGCAGGATTATACGTTACTCGTGTAAGTTTATATTTTAGTGACAGCATGTTTATATATATTAGAGTGGATTGCAAGATTATACGTTACTCGTGTAAGTTTATATTTTAGTGAGAGCATGTTTATATATATTAGAGTGTATTGCAAGATTATACGTTACTCGTGTGAGTTTATATTTTAGTGAGAGCATGTTTATATATATTAGAGTGGATTGCAAGATTATACGTTACTCGTGTGAGTTTATATTTTAGTGAGAGCATGTTTATATATATTAGAGTGGATTGCAAGATTATACGTTACTCGTGTGAGTTTATATTTTAGTGAGAGCATGTTTATATATATTAGAGTGGATTGCAGGATTATACGTTACTCATGTAAGTTTATATTTTAGTGAGAGCATGTTTATATATATTAGAGTGGATTGCAAGATTATACGTTACTCGTGTGAGTTTATATTTTAGTGAGAGCATGTTTATATATATTAGAGTGGATTGCAAGATTATACGTTACTCGTGTGAGTTTATATTTTAGTGAGAGCATGTTTATATATATTAGAGTGGATTGCAAGATTATACGTTACTCGTGTGAGTTTATATTTTAGTGAGAGCATGTTTATATATATTAGAGTGGATTGCAGGATTATACGTTACTCGTGTGAGTTTATATTTTAGTGAGAGCATGTTTATATATATTAGAGTGGATTGCAAGATTATACGTTACTCGTGTGAGTTTATATTTTAGTGAGAGCATGTTTATATATATTAGAGTGGATTGCAGGATTATACGTTACTCATGTCAGTTTACATTTTAGTGAGAGCATGTTTATATATATTAGAGTGGATTGCAAGATTATACGTTACTCGTGTGAGTTTACATTTTAGTGAGAGCATGTTTATATATATTAGAGTGGATTGCAAGATTATACGTTACTCGTGTGAGTTTACATTTTAGTGAGAGCATGTTTATATATATTAGAGTGGATTGCAAGATTATACGTTACTCGTGTGAGTTTACATTTTAGTGAGAGCATGTTTATATATATTAGAGTGGATTGCAAGATTATACGTTACTCGTGTGAGTTTACATTTTAGTGAGAGCATGTTTATATATATTAGAGTGGATTGCAAGATTATACGTTACTCGTGTGAGTTTACACTTTTAGTGAGAGCATGTTTATATATATTAGAGTGGATTGCAAGATTATACGTTACTCGTGTGAGTTTACATTTTAGTGAGAGCATGTTTATATATATTAGAGTGGATTGCAGATTATACGTTACTCGTGTGAGTTTACATTTTAGTGAGAGCATGTTTATATATATTAGAGTGGATTGCAAGATTATACGTTACTCGTGTGAGTTTATATTTTAGTGAGAGCATGTTTATATATATTAGAGTGGATTGCAAGATTATACGTTACTCGTGTGAGTTTATATTTTAGTGAGAGCATGTTTATATATATTAGAGTGGATTGCAAGATTATACGTTACTCGTGTGAGTTTATATTTTAGTGAGAGCATGTTTATATATATTAGAGTGGATTGCAAGATTATACGTTACTCGTGTGAGTTTATATTTTAGTGAGAGCATGTGTATATATATTAGAGTGGATTGCAGGATTATACGTTACTCGTGTGAGTTTATATTTTAGTGAGAGCATGTTTATATATATTAGAGTGGATTGCAAGATTATACGTTACTCGTGTCAGTTTATATTTTAGTGAGAGCATGTTTATATATATTAGAGTGGATTGCAAATTATACGTTACTCGTGTCAGTTTATATTTTAGTGAGAGCATGTTTATATATATTAGAGTGGATTGCAAGATTATACGTTACTCGTGTGAGTTTATATTTTAGTGAGAGCATGTTTATATATATTAGAGTGGATTGCAGGATTATACGTTACTCGTGTAAGTTTATATTTTAGTGAGAGCATGTTTATATATATTAGAGTGGATTGCAGGATTATACGTTACTCATGTAAGTTTATATTTTAGTGAGAGCATGTTTATATATATTAGAGTGGATTGCAAGATTATACGTTACTCATGTAAGTTTATATTTTAGTGAGAGCATGTTTATATATATTAGAGTGGATTGCAAGATTATACGTTACTCGTGTGAGTTTATATTTTAGTGAGAGCATGTTTTATATATATTAGAGTGGATTGCAAGATTATACGTTACTCGTGTGAGTTTATATTTTAGTGAGAGCATGTTTATATATATTAGAGTGGATTGCAAGATTATACGTTACTCGTGTGAGTTTATATTTTAGTGAGAGCATGTTTATATATATTAGAGTGGATTGCAGGATTATACGTTACTCATGTAAGTTTATATTTTAGTGAGAGCATGTTTTATATATATAGAGTGGATTGCAAGATTATACGTTACTCGTGTAAGTTTATATTTTAGTGAGAGCATGTTTATATATATTAGAGTGGATTGCAAGATTATACGTTACTCGTGTGAGTTTATATTTTAGTGACAGCATGTTTATATATATTAGAGTGGATTGCAAGATTATACGTTACTCGTGTGAGTTTATATTTTAGTGAGAGCATGTTTATATATATTAGAGTGGATTGCAAGATTATACGTTAGAGTGGATTGCAAGATTATACGTTACTCGTGTGAGTTTATATTTTAGTGAGAGCATGTTTATATATATTAGAGTGGATTGCAAGATTATACGTTACTCATGTAAGTTTATATTTTAGTGAGAGCATGTTTATATATATTAGAGTGGATTGCAGGATTATACGTTACTCGTGTGAGTTTATATTTAGTGAGAGCATGTTATATATATTAGAGTGGATTGCAAGATTATACGTTACTCGTGTGAGTTTATATTTTAGTGAGAGCATGTTTATATATATTAGAGTGGATTGCAAGATTATACGTTACTCGTGTGAGTTTATATTTTAGTGAGAGCATGTTTATATATATTAGAGTGGATTGCAAGATTATACGTTACTCGTGTGAGTTTATATTTTAGTGAGAGCATGTTTATATATATTAGAGTGGATTGCAAGATTATACGTTACTCGTGTGAGTTTATATTTTAGTGAGAGCATGTTTATATATATTAGAGTGGATTGCAAGATTATACGTTACTCGTGTGAGTTTATATTTTAGTGAGAGCATGTTTATATATATTAGAGTGGATTGCAAGATTATACGTTACTCGTGTGAGTTTATATTTTAGTGAGAGCATGTTATATATATTAGAGTGGATTGCAAGATTATACGTTACTCGTGTGAGTTTATATTTTAGTGAGAGCATGTTTATATATATTAGAGTGGATTGCAAGATTATACGTTACTCGTGTGAGTTATATTTTAGTGAGAGCATGTTTATATATATTAGAGTGGATTGCAAGATTATACGTTACTCGTGTGAGTTTATATTTTAGTGAGAGCATGTTTATATATATTAGAGTGGATTGCAAGATTATACGTTACTCGTGTGAGTTTATATTTTAGTGAGAGCATGTTTATATATATTAGAGTGGATTGCAAGATTATACGTTACTCGTGTGAGTTTATATTTTAGTGAGAGCATGTTTATATATATTAGAGTGGATTGCAAGATTATACGTTACTCGTGTGAGTTTATATTTTAGTGAGAGCATGTTTATATATATTAGAGTGGATTGCAAGATTATACGTTACTCGTGTGAGTTTATATTTTAGTGAGAGCATGTTTATATATATTAGAGTGGATTGCAAGATTATACGTTACTCGTGTGAGTTTATATTTTAGTGACAGCATGTTTATATATATTAGAGTGGATTGCAAGATTATACGTTACTCGTGTGAGTTTATATTTTAGTGACAGCATGTTTATATATATTAGAGTGGATTGCAAGATTATACGTTACTCGTGTGAGTTTATATTTTAGTGAGAGCATGTTTATATATATTAGAGTGGATTGCAAGATTATAGGTTACTCGTGTGAGTTTATATTTTAGTGAGAGCATGTTTATATATATTAGAGTGGATTGCAAATTATACGTACTCGTGTGAGTTTATATTTTAGTGAGAGCATGTTTATATATATTAGAGTGGATTGCAGGATTATACGTTACTCATGTAAGTTTATATTTTAGTGAGAGCATGTTTATATATATTAGAGTGGATTGCAAGATTATACGTTACTCATGTAAGTTTATATTTTAGTGAGAGCATGTTTATATATATTAGAGTGGATTGCAGGATTATACGTTACTCGTGTAAGTTTATATTTTAGTGACAGCATGTTTATATATATTAGAGTGGATTGCAGGATTATACGTTACTCGTGTAAGTTTATATTTTAGTGACAGCATGTTTATATATATTAGAGTGGATTGCAGGATTATACGTTACTCGTGTGAGTTTATATTTTAGTGACAGCATGTTTATATATATTAGAGTGGATTGCAAGATTATACGTTGCTCGTGTGAGTTTTTATTTTAGTGACATCATATTATATATATTAGAGTGGATTGCAGGATTATACGTTACTCGTGTAAGTTTATATTTTAGTGACAGCATGTTTATATATATTAGCGTGCATTGCAGGATTATACGTTACTCGTGTGAGGTTTTAGTGACATCATATTATATATATTAGAGTGCATTGCAGGATTATACGTTACTTGTGTGAGTTTTTAGTGACAGCAAGTTTATATAGATTATAGTGGTGACAAAGTTCGGACAAATACACCTGTCATTTTCAGATTATATGTTACTTGTGTGAGGTCTTAGTAACAGCAAGTTTGTGTAGATTAGAGTGGTGGACAAAAAGCTTTTCACGGCTTCTAGGAAATCAATACATCCCATGCTTGTATTCATACACGGTACACAGAAATAGGTGATGGAAAATAACAATTAATTCAACAAACTTGTGAATAGCATATTACACAGATGCCATCCTGGCAAATACCAAATTTTTTACTCGCCAACAACTGAAACATATTTATAGAAACACTGGCTGTATTTACAATGTACTACTTTCGTGTGTAATACAACGCTTATTGGGCAATTTACTTCCCGGCTACCTATGGACAATAGTGTACATATTTATAAAAATACTATAGAACTAGTTTCACCCTTTGTTTGACACCGATGTTTTCTTTGCGATGGGGTGTCGTTAAACATTTATTCATGCATTCTTGTTTAATTCTTGTTTTTGTTGTAGGGAATATTAGCATTTGGTTTGCTGCTATGCAGATTCATGAATGATGTCATTCGTACGAAAACCGAAAACTCGGTTGATGTTCCATTACTGGCAAAATAAACGTCTCTGTTTCCGTACAATATGTAAGATGCTGCCGACCAGAGAAACATGTTATGGGAACTTGGTCGCAGCCAGTCTGCGTCGGTCTACTTCCAATCAGTGGCATATCAGAGAAATTAAAATTTTGTAGATCTATTGCGGAGCGTCTGCGTCAATCTGTGTCGATTTGCGTTAATCTAAATCAGTCTACTTTGATCTGCGTCAGTCTGAGTCAGTCTACTTCGATTTGCGTCAGTCGGAGTCGGTCTACATCGATCTGCGTCAGTCTACTTCGATCTGCATCAGTCTACTTCGATCTGCGTCAGTCTGAGTCAGTCTACTTCCATCTGCGTCAGTCTGTGTCGATCTGGATCACATTGTGTCGATCTACGTGACTTAAGCCTAGTTCAGGTCGACATTGCTATTACACAGATCAGACCCCGATGGTCGGGATCAATTTTTTTTTTTTTTTACTCTAAACGAGGGAAAGCGTATGACAATCTTGCGGCGTGTATAATTTGCACAGCGGAAGTCCGAAACACGGTCAGGTTGACTGCAATCTGTGTCCGATGGTCGGGAACCTGTTTTGTCGCACCACAGTGAACTCTTATGAACTCTTGTGACGGATGATTGTTTGGATCGCCGATTGATGCCGATCGTCGTAACACCATCTAATCGCAAGAGTACTCGGGTCACACTGGATCGGCGACGAATGTGATCGTCGCACAATCACAGTCCGATGCAGAAAACGTCAAAAGGCAACTGATCTGTGCAATCGCGAGATCGACCGGAGTTGCATACTATGTATAGCATTCGCTTCATGTGCGGTGGATAGTAAGGTCTCTACCCGTTAATGGTTCATTTGAGATGTTTCTTATTTCAAGCAATACTTTACAAATGTCGTGATATGCACTGTGAAAAAAATATACTAACTTCGATCCTTGTTATCTTAAGAACTATTTGTAATTATTCGTTTATTAGTTTTCACAAAACATGTTGCAACCATTTTAGGTCTGAATAGGATCGAACGGTGTATCGATATATATATATATATATGTATGTATGTATGTATGTATATATATATATATATATATATATATATATATATATATATATATATATATATATATATATATATATATAATATATATAATATATATATATATATATACACACGACCATTGCTACTAATGTGAGTTTTCTCTAAAGTATGTATCAGAATTATAAAAACATTCCGGTAATTGATTAATCTAGTGGTTTTATTAAACAAAACAAAGTTAACTTTTAAACCTCTGGGATATATTCGTTTCTGTAATAATTAAAAACATTAATTAACGCAATAACCATAGTCAACCCAAATGGGAGAGCCACTTAACATATCACTAATTTTGTACAGAACCTTTGTAGAATGTATGGCAAACCCCAAATGTATCATCAGTGACTATGACGCATAGAACTCATCACAGCCTTTTGGTAAATCAAGGGAACCAATCTTACATGTAATGTAGCAGAATCAATAGATCCTGAACAAACAATCATTGTGCCTTTATGTGGTTTCAAAGCTCACCAGTTCTAGAAGTAGTATTCTGTTATATTGACGTGAAAAGGTACATGGAAAAGTTAAAGCTTGTTTTGTTTAACGACACCACTAGAGCACAATAATTTATTAATCATCGGTTATTGGATGTCAAATATTTGGTAATGTTTTTACTCATAGCCTTAAGAGAAACCCTGCTACATTTGTCCATTAGCAGTAAGGGATCTTATATATGCACCTTCCCACAGACAGAACAGCAGCGAACCCAGTATCTACCAGCTTTAACGCTGATGGTTTTACCACTACGTTACCAAAACCAGAAGAGATGATCGCTTAATGTTCAGTACAAATGCCATGGCAAACACGCATAGATTATGGTCGGTACAGTTTCACTATTTGATTTAATCAGTTTTTCTTAATTATGTAAAAAGTAAATTCTTCATGTGAAAAAAGAAACCATCCGCATGTTCTCCCTTCAGCAAAATATCTTTCCACATATTCCATAACACATATCCATTTATTTAGTGTTCGATATTCGACCTTGAAATGATATTCGAATATTCGATAGAAATAACGAGCGAATATTCGAATACCAAATCATTAAACTAACGATGTTTTTATAGTTTGAATTGTGTAATAGACTATTAATAACCGCCAAAAGGCATAGTTACGAACGAAAACAAACACAAATCATAATGCAGTAGTGGTTGGTAGATAACCTAGCTATATGTCTTGACTTCTCAATATTATAAATACAAATATCAAAATGTGAACAACACTAAAACAGTATGACCAAACAATATGTACCCGGATCTCATACAGAAAACCACCAGATCAGTTCACATGTTTTTGTTGTTGTTGTTGTTGTTGTTGTTTTTTGGGTGGGGGTGGGTTGTGTTTTCTGAGGGTTTTTTGCTAGAAAATATAGCATCCTGATAGTGCTCAGCTCTAAACTATATATTTCGAGACGAGCTTTGAACGGATTCGGATGGATTTATTTAACAGCACTCAGACACATTACAATATGTAACAATATGACAATGCAACTACATAGTTAACATACATGACAAGAACACGCATCAACACGGAATATCTATAGTTAACAATGAACATCGGGAACTTAATCAACATAGCTAAAGTGTGCGAAAGAGAAGCATCAGTTCTCAAGTTCACAAGGCCTTACTCAAAAACAGCATACGTTTCATTTTAAACACGCTAGAATTAGTTTTATATGTTTACATAAATTTCTTCTGTTTTCAATATTTAGATTTTTACAATTTAATAAATAATGATGTTCATCTCCAATATCAGTATTACAAAGTTTACATAGCATTTTAATCTAGATACCCGTTTCTAGTGTTAATCTTAAATCTGAAGTAGGCAATTTAGTTATGCCGTATCATTTTGGTACGATAATCTCGTCAAATTGGTTTCGAATTAAAATTTAGAATGTTTAAAATTGGCATTTAAAAATTGTTATATTGTCCGAAAAACTACTGTTGTATGAATTGATCGCAGAGATTTGTTTTAGTTCTTGTTTATAAGATTTGAAATTGACATATTGATTAGTGTACATGAACCCCATTCCTACCGGCCTCGGTGGCGTCGTGGCAGGTCATCGGTCTACAGGCTGGTAGGTACTGGGTTCGGATCCCAGTCGAGGCATGGGATTTTTAATCCAGATACCGACTCCAAACCCTGAGTGAGTGCTCCGCAAGGCTCAATGGGTAGGTGTAAACCACTTGCACCGACCAGTGATCCACAACTGGTTCAACAAAGGCCATGGTTTGTGCTATCCTGCCTGTGGGAAGTGCAAATAAAAGATCCCTTGCTGCCAATCGGAAGAGTAGCCCATGTAGTGGCGACAGCGGGTTTCCTCTCAAAATCTATGTGGTCCTTAATCATATGTCTGACGCCATATAACCGTAAATAAAATGTGTTGAGTGCGTCGTTAAATAAAACACTTCTTTCTTTCTTTTGAACCCCATTCCCGTGTTATCGACACTACTTTTTATGAATTTCAGCGACCCACATGACGTCACTACTGTATTCTGAAACTCCAGACATGTTTTATCTTCCCAACTCATTGCACGAGGCAAGCAGCATGCAGGACTGATCTTATAATTAAAAGAAACCGCATTATTGATCTCATTTAGAGTAATTTTCCCATCCGACCTGAAAACTCCATATATTCAAATATTTGAAAATATTATTCGAATATTTCGTATACCAAATTAGTAAAAGAATATTCAAATATGTGGATCGAACACTAATCTATTTCTTTAAAACTAGACTTTTAAGTCCTATTGGGTCAACTCGAGGTTTTATTATGGTCGTACCTGTCTGTATTCAGTTTGTTGTATTCCTATCCTTAAGTGTTCAATGGGACTAAAATCTGGGGAATATGCTGCCTATGGTAGAGCAATAATTGCTTTGTGCGATGTACTATAATATCAAAGTCATGCGGTGAACTTTCTAAATCAGATATTTGGATGATATAGGCATTCTTTTTAGTTTCTGGATGCTCATTGACGTAAGAGACTCATTAGTGGTAAAGATGTGGCTTGCTATAAAATAGTTTCACCGTCCCAGAATAACGACCCCTGAAAGTTCCCAAATTTCATAAATTCACGACCCCCCCCCCCCCCCCCCCCCCCCCCCCCAACAAACCCAAACAAATGAAGACAAAAAAATAAATCTGAAACAAAACCGATCGATCCAACGAACCCCAGTTTTTCTCCTGTACCAATCAATGTAACGGCTGGTATATCAAAGGCTATGGGGAACTGCGTGTAAAGGATCCCTTGCTACGTTATTGTTAGGAGTAGCCTATGTGCTAACAGTGGGTGTTCTCTTTTAATGTCGAAATAACCGTATTAGACACCAAATAGTCATAGTTGTAAATGTTTTGAGGTATCGTAAATGTAATGAAGTGTTATTAAACATTTCTTTCCTTTTCAACAAATACATTTCATTGCAGAAATTCACATGTCAATACATAAAAGAGAGTTACATGAATAATTTATTTATTATAATCACTGATACATGAGCTAACAACGTAAAGCTATCCCACGACGAGTGATCCTCCATTTGAAACAAGTGAGTTGTCATCGTCAGTTCTAAGGAGAAAGCCACTGAAAGTAGTTAACTGGTAGCCACGTAATGTGTCGCCACCCCAATTCTTCATAATCCAAACTTCTTGCCCTTTGTGAAGGTGTATCACTGTTTGAATGCTTTCTGTTCCTCCCGAACTAGTGGATACCATGTATGCTACTTGTGTACCATCTTTAATTATACTAAATTCCATTTCTGAAGACGATGGCAAAACATGCAGAGTGAATATATACAGTCCAGAAACTGGTGAGTGAAACATGCCCGAATGTGCAATGTACGCGTTACCATCGTTGAGGTAAACTTTATCGAAGGCAACAATCTGACCGTTGCTGAATTTTAATGGAACCGGATCATGTGAAAATCCAGCTCTGAAACTAATCAGTGGTGTGCGATCTGGGGGAAAAAAGAGAAAAGTACACTACACTGTCAGTAAAACCTATATATGTATGACACATTTTAGAACAAATACTTTAATTTAATATCTTCCGTATATTTCTGGTAGATGTGTGAATATATGTATAATATATATGTGTGTATTTATTTATGTGGGTATCTCTATGAATATACTGTTATATATGCGCAATTATGCACAAAGTAACTCTGTTCCTTCTTTCGTTCCTTATTTCTTTTCTTTTTTTCTTCTCTATCTTTCTTTTCAATTTAAGTCAGTGCCCTAGAGGAGTTTAAAGAATATTTCTTCGTACTAGATATGTCTATGTAAACCCATCGACCCCCCCCCCCCCCCTATGTACGCCCATGCGTGCGCGGGGCCCTATTAAAAATAGCATGACAATTTCTGTGCGGAACTAAGGTGGTCATAGACGCTACTCGTTATGTTTGAAACGAGCAGCTTAACCCACTTGTTTTTCCGATTTACTTTAAAGTTGAGGGCTGGTAGTATTTATATCCATGGTATATACGTCTACTGATAAGCTGCGGGTAGCAGTTTTAGCTACGTATGTTACAAGTATCGTCTGTGGGATTGGATTTGAGAACATTCAATATATTGAGATACCATCTGTAAATCGGTATACAAAATGGAGATTGGTTTCACGGTGGACATCTTGGTATTCGAAATAGCTACCTTTTATGAATATATTTCTAAAAACAAAACTCCATTAAATTTAATTTAGCAATGTTGTTACATTAACAGTACCAACATTTAATATTAAAACCTTAAGAAATACATAAGACCCTAAGAGGTACTCTTCTGCACATACACACTTATTCCATTAGTTTTGCTATTGTCGAAAGAACGTCTGAAAGTCATCTTCTTTAATTCCCTTTCATAAAGGGACATTCCTGAGTTTGCTGCAATGTTTAAGATGTTATCGACTAAAAGAGACTTTTTAACGATTGTAATTACATATCAAATATACTGTCCAGCATAAAATATTAGTGGCTGTATATTAAACGTGTTTCTGATCGTTCGAATATTTGTACTAGGTTAAATTACATTCTATTTCCTAAAATAAGCTTTTTGTCGTACGTACGAAATTATTTGAAGACAAAATCCAGTTTGGGCTTCTTACAAATATTAAGACGACCACAAATACATTGAATATACAAACACTGATATTATAAACAAGAAAATATATTTAATATGTAAGTTCAATCGTAGAAATATTTTATTAGTTGGAAGCATCTTACAATGCAGCAAACTCGGGAATGTTCCTTTAAGTTCTCTCGTGCTGACTTCATGTCTTTGATCGTATCAATTCGCTTCTCTTTAATCAATTGTTTCAGTTAGACAGTGTGCCCTAGTTTGAATAGGATTTAGATAAAGAGGTGTGTTTTTTCTTTTTCATATTAAAAATTAGGGGGAAATTGTAAAATAGGGGAAAGAGATACATTCGGTTATTTGGTGTTTAAGGTACGGTTACTGCTACTCGTGGTTTAAAGTGAGGGTAAAGGGATACATTCGGTTATTTGGTGTTTAAGGTACGGTTACTGCTACTCGTGGTTTAAAGTGAGGGGAAAGGGATACATTCGGTTATTTGGTGTTTAAGGTACGGTTACTGCGACTCGTGGTTTAAAGTGAGGGGAAAGGGATACATTCGGTTATTTGGTGTTTAAGGTACGGTTACTGCTACTCGTGGTTTAAAGTGAGGGGAAAGGGATACATTCGGTTATTTGGTGTTTAAGGTACGGTTACTGCTACTCGTGGTTTAAAGTGAGGGGAAAGGGATACATTCGGTTATTTGGTGTTTAAGGTACGGTTACTGCTACTCGTGGTTTAAAGTGAGGGGAAAGGGATACATTCGGTTATTTGGTGTTTAAGGTACGGTTACTGCTACTCGTGGTTTAAAGTGAGGGGAAAGGGATACATTCGGTTATTTGGTGTTTAACGTACGGTTACTGCGACTCGTGGTTTAAAGTGAGGGGAAAGGGATACATTCGGTTATTTGGTGTTTAAGGTACGGTTACTGCTACTCGTGGTTTAAAGTGAGGGGAAAGGGATACATTCGGTTATTTGGTGTTTAAGGTACGGTTACTGCTACTCGTGGTTTAAAGTGAGGGGAAAGGGATACATTCGGTTATTTGGTGTTTAAGGTACGGTTACTGCTACTCGTGGTTTAAAGTGAGGGGAAAGGGATACATTCGGTTATTTGGTGTTTAAGGTACGGTTACTGCTACTCGTGGTTTAAAGTGAGGGGAAAGGGATACATTCGGTTATTTGGTGTTTAAGGTACGGTTACTGCGACTCGTGGTTTAAAGTGAGGGGAAAGGGATACATTCGGTTATTTGGTGTTTAAGGTACGGTTACTGCTACTCGTGGTTTAAAGTGAGGGGAAAGGGATACATTCGGTTATTTGGTGTTTAAGGTACGGTTACTGCTACTCGTGGTTTAAAGTGAGGGGAAAGGGATACATTCGGTTATTTGGTGTTTAAGGTACGGTTACTGCTACTCGTGGTTTAAAGTGAGGGGAAAGGGATACATTCGGTTATTTGGTGTTTAAGGTACGGTTACTGCTACTCGTGGTTTAAAGTGAGGGGAAAGGGATACATTCGGTTATTTGGTGTTTAAGGTACGGTTACTGCTACTCGTGGTTTAAAGTGAGGGGAAAGGGATACATTCGGTTATTTGGTGTTTAAGGTACGGTTACTGCTACTCGTGGTTTAAAGTGAGGGGAAAGGGATACATTCGGTTATTTGGTGTTTAAGGTACGGTTACTGCTACTCGTGGTTTAAAGTGAGGGGAAAGGGATACATTCGGTTATTTGGTGTTTAAGGTACGGTTACTGCTACTCGTGGTTTAAAGTGAGGGGAAAGGGATACATTCGGTTATTTGGTGTTTAAGGTACGGTTACTGCTACTCGTGGTTTAAAGTGAGGGGAAAGGGATACATTCGGTTATTTGGTGTTTAAGGTACGGTTACTGCTACTCGTGGTTTAAAGTGAGGGGAAAGGGATACATTCGGTTATTTGGTGTTTAAGGTACGGTTACTGCTACTCGTGGTTTAAA